>NW_028315297.1:300000-495000 GCF_046866305.1 Octopus bimaculoides
CTTTCGTTCATTCTTTCGTTCATTCGTTATTTCGTTCGTTTATTCATTGGTTTGTTCGTTCGTTCATTCATTCATTCATTATTTCGTTTCTGATTTCGTTCGTTAATTCGTTCTTTCGTTATTTCGTTGGGTCGTTCGTTATGTCGTTCGTTCGTTTGTTATTTCATTCGTTCATTCATTATTTCGTTCGTTCGTTCATTCATTCGTTATATCGTTCGTTCATTTGTTTTTCGTTCGTTCGTTCGTTCATTCGCTCCTTATTTCATTCATTCATTCGTTCGTTCGTTCGATATTTCGTTCGTTCTTTCGTTCATTTGTTATTTCGTTCGTTTGTTCGTTATTTGCCTCGTTATTTCGTCTTTCGTTCGTGCTTTCGTTATTTCTTTCGTTCGTTCGTTATTTCGTTCGTTCATTTGCTCAGTCATTCTTTCGTCCATTGTGTATTCCGTTCGTTCGTTATTTCGTTCGTTCTTTCTTTCGTTCGTTCGTTCGTTCGTTCGTTATTTCGTTCGTTCTTTCTTTCGTCCGTTCGTTCATTATTTCGTTCGCTCATTCGTTATGTCGTTCGTTCATTCACTATTTCGTTCATTCGTTCATTCGTTCGTTATATCGTTCGTTCGTTTGTTTCTTCATTTGTTTTTCGTTCGTTCGTTATTTCGTTCGTTTGTTCGTTATTTTATTCGTTTGTTCGTTATTTCATGCGTTTGTCCGTTTGTTCATTCGCTCCTTATTTCATTCATTCATTCGTTCGTTCGTTCGTTCGATATTTCGTTCGTTCTTTCGTTCGTTTGTTATTTCTTTCGTTTGTTCGTTATTTCATTCATTTGTCCGTTCGTTCGTTTTTCGTTCGATCGTTATTTCGTTCGTTCATTCATTATTTCGTTCGTTCGTTCATTCGTTCGTTATATCGTTCGTTATATCGTTCGTTCTTTTGTTTGTTCATTTGTTTTTCGTTCGTTCGTTATTTCGTTCGTTTTTTCGTTATTTTATTCGTTTGTTCGTTATTTCATGCGTTTGTCCGTTTGTTCATTCGCTCCTTATTTCATTCATTCATTCGTTCGTTCGTTCGTTCGTTCGATATTTCGGTCGTTCTTTCGTTCGTTCGTTATTTCGTTCGGTCGTTCTTTCGCTCCTTCGTTCGATTGTTCGTTCGTTTTTCGTTCGTTATTTCGTTCGTTCATTCATAGTTTCGTTCGTTCCTTCGTTCGTTATATCGTTCGTTATTTCGTTTGTTCGTTCGTTCATTCTTTCGTTATTAATTCGTTATTTCGCTCGTTATTTCGTTCATTCGTTCGTTCTTTCGTTATTTCCTTCGTTCATTTGCTCATTCATTCTTTCGTTCATTGTGTATTCCGTTCGTTCGTTATTTCGTTCCTTCGTTTGTTCGTTCGTTATTTCGTTCTTTCGTTATTTCGTTCGTTCGGTCGATTGTTATTTTGTTTTTTCGTTCCTTCTTTAGATCGTTCGTTATTTCGTTCGTTCGTTATTTCATTCGTTTGTCCGTTCGTTCATTTTCTCCTTATTTCACTCATTCATTCGTTCGGTCGTTCAATCTATCGTTCGTTCGTTCGTCCGTTCGATATTTCGTTCGTTCGTTCGCCCTTTCGTTCGTTCGTTTGTTTTTTCGTTCGATCATTCGTTATTTCGTTCACACTCTTGTTCGTTCCTTATTTCATTCATTCGTTCGTTCGTTCATTCAATCTTTCGTTCGTTCCTTATTTCTTTCGTTCGTTCGTTCCTTATTTCGTTCGTTCCTTATTTCGTTCGTTCATTATTCCGTTTGATCGATCGTTCATCCATAATTTCGTTCGTTCGTTTCATCGTTAATTCGTTCCTTCGTTCTTTCATTCGTTCTTTATTTTGTTCGATGGTTATTTCGTTCGTTCGGTCGTTATTTCGTTCGTTCGTTCGTTATTTAGTTTGTTCGTTCGGTGTATCGTTAGTTCGGTCGTTCATTCGTTCGTTTTTTCGTTCGTTCGTCATTTCGTTCGTTTGTCATTTCGTTCGTTCGACCGGTCGTTATTTCGTTTGTTCGTTCTTTCGTTCATTCTTTCGTTCATTCGTTATTTCGTTCGTTCATTCATTATTTCTTTCGTTCATTCATTTCGTTCGTTCGTTCATTCATTCGTTATATCGTTCGTTCGTTCGTTTGTTCATTTGTTTTTCGTTCGTTCGTTCGTTCATTCGCTCCTTATTTCATTCATTCATTCGTTCGTTCGTTCGATATTTCGTTCGTTCTTCCGTTCATCTGTTATTTTGTTCGTTTGTTCGTTATTTCCCTCGTTATTTCGTCTTTAGTTCGTTCTTTCGTTATTTCTTTCGTTCGTTCGTTATGTCGTTCGTTCATTTGCTCAGTCATTCTTTCGTCCATTGTGTATTCCGTTCGTTCGTTATTTCGTTCCTTCGTTTGTTCGTTCGTTATTTCGTTCCTTCGTTTGTTCGTTCGTTATTTCGTTCGTTCATTATTTCATTCGTTCGTTATTTCGTTTGTTCGTTCATTCGTTCGTTCGTTCATTCTTTCTTTCGTTCGCCATTTCGTTCGCGCCTTCGTTCGTTCGTTTGTTTTTTCGTTCGATCATTCGTTATTTCTATCACACTCTTGTTCATTCCTTATTTCATTCGTTCGTTCGTTCTTTCGTTCGTTCGTTCGTTTAATGTTTCGTTCGTTCCTTATTTTTTTCGTTCGTTCGTTCATTATTTCGTTTGATCGGTCGTTCATCCATAATTTCGTTTCTTCGTTAATTCGTTCCTTCGTTCTTTCGTTCATTCGTTATTTTGTTCGATCGTTATTTCGTTCGTTCGTTATTTCATTGGTTCTTTCGTTCGTTCGTTATTTCATTCGTTCTTTCGTTCGTTCTTCTTTTTCGTTCGTTCGTTATTTCGTTCGTTCGCTCCTTATTTCGTTCATTCGTTCGTACGTTCGTTCGTTATTTCGTTCGTCCGGTCATTATCGTTCGTTCGATCATTCTTTCGTTCATTCGTTATTTCGTTCATTCGTTATTTTGTTCGATCGTTATTTCGTTCGTTCGCTATTTCATTCGTTCTTTCGTTCGTTCTTCTTTTTGTTCGTTCGTTATTTCGTTCGTTTTTTCGTTCGTTCTTCTTTTTCGTTTGTTCGTTATTTCCCTCGTTATTTCGTCTTTCGTTCGTTCTTTCGTTATTTCATTCGTTCGTTATTTCGTTTGATCGTTCGTTTTTTCATTCGTTCGTTCGTTATTTCGTTTGTTCGTTCATTCGTTCGTTCGTTTGTTTTTTCGTTCGTTCTTTATTTCGTTTGATCGATCGTTCATCCATAATTTCGTTTCTTCGTTAATTCGTTCCTTCGTTATTTCGTTCATTCGTTATTTTGTTCGATCGTTATTTCGTTCGATCGTTATTTCATTCGTTCCTTCGTTCGTTCTTCTTTTTCGTTCGTTCGTTATTTCATTCGTTCTTTCGTTCGTTCTTCTTTTTCGTTCGTTCTTCTTTTTCGTTCGTTATTTCGTTCGTTCGCTCGTTATTTCGTTCATTCGTTCGTACGTTCGATTTATTATTTCGTTCGTCCGGTCATTATGTCGTTCGTTCGATCATTGTTTCGTTCATTCGTTATTTCGTTCATTCGTTCGTACGTTCGTTTGTTATTTCGTTCGTCCGCTCATTATGTCGTTCGTTCGATCATTCTTTCGTTCATTCGTTATTTCGTTCATTCGTTATTTTGTTCGATCGTTATTTCGTTCGTTCGTTATTTCATTCGTTCTTTCGTTCGTTCTTCTTTTTCGTTCGTTCGTTATTTCGTTCGACGCTCGTTATTTCGTTCATTCGTTCGTACGTTCGTTCGTTATTTCGTTCGTCCGGTCATTATGTCGTTCCTTCGATCATTCTTTCGTTCATTCGTTATTTCGTTCTTTCGTTCTTTATTTCGTTCGTTCCTTCATAATTTCGTTCGTTTGTTCCTTCGTTCGTCATTTCTTTCGTTCGTTCGTTGGTCATTTCATTCGTTCATCATTTCGTTCGTTCGTCGGTCATTTCGTTCGTTCGTTGGTCATTGCGTTCGTTCGTTGTTTCGATATTTCGTGCGTTTGTTCGTTCGTTCGTTGTTTCGTTCATTTATTATTTTTGTTCGTTCGATCGTTCGTTATTTCGTTCGTTCGACCTTTCGTTATTTTGCTCAGTCATTCTTTCGTTCATTGTGTATTCCGTTCGTTCGTTATTTCGTTCCTTCGTTTGTTCGTTCGTCCGTTCGATATTTCGTTCGGTTGTTCTTTCGTTCGTTTGTCATTTCGTTCGTTTGTTCGTTATTTCATTCGTTTGTCCGGTCGTTCGTTTGTTCGTTCGTTCATCCGTTCGTTCATTATTTCGTTCATTCATTATTTCGTTCGTTCATTCATTATTTCGTTCGTTCGTTAATTCGTTCGTTATATCGTTCGTTCGTTCGTTTGTTCATCTGTTTTTCGTTCGTTCGTTATTTCATTCGTTTGTTCGTTATTTCATTCGTTTGTCCGTTCGTTCATTTGCTCCTTATTTCATTCATTCGTTCGTTCGTTCGTTCGATATTTCGTACGTTCTTTTGTTCGTTTGTCATTTCGTTCGTTTGTTCGTTATTTCATTCATTTGTCCGTTCGTTCGTCATTTCATTCGTTCATCATTTCGTTCGTTCGTCGGTCATTTCGTTCGTTCGTTGGTCATTGCGTTCGTTCGTTGTTTCGTTATTTCGTGCGTTTGTTCGTTCGTTCGTTGTTTCGTTCGTTCATTATTTCGTTCGTTCAATCGTTCGTTATTTCGTTCGTTCGACCGGTCGTTATTTCGTTTGTTCGTTATTTCGTTCGATTGTTCGTTCTTTCGTTCGTTTATTCATTGGTTTGTTCGTTCGTTCGTTCATTCATTCATTATCTCGTTCCTGATTTCGTTCGTTATTTCGTTGGGTCATTCGTTATATCGTTCGTTCGTTCGTTATTTCATTCGTTTTTGATTTCATTCGTACGTTCGCTGGTTATTTCGTTCGTTCGTTTGTTCATTTGTTTTTCGTTCGTTCGATCGGTCTTTCGTTCTTTCGTTCGTTCGTTCGTTTTTCGTTCGTTCGTTCATTCATTGTTTCGTTCGTTCATTCAGTATTTCGTTCGTTCATTCGTTCGTTATATCGTTATTTCGTTTGTTCGTTCGTTATTTAGTTATTTCGATCGTTCTTTCGTTATTTCGTTCGTTTTTTCTTTCATTCTTTTGTCTTTCGTTCGTTATATCGTTCATTTTTTCTTTCGGCCTTTCATTCGTTATTTCGTTTGTTCGTTCGTTCATTCTTTCGCTATTTTGTTCGTTATTTCGCTTGTTATTTCGCTCATTCGTTATGTCTTTCGTTCATTCACCATTTTGTTCGTTCGTTCATTCGTTCGTTATATCGTTCGTTCGTTTCTTTGTTCATTTGTTTTTCGCTCGTTCGTTATTTCATTCGTTTGTTCGTTATTTTATTCGTTTGTTCGTTATTTCATGCGTTTGTCCGTTTGTTCATTCGCTCCTCATTTCATTCATTCATTCGTTCGTTCGTTCGTTCTTTCGTTCGTTTGTTATTTCTTTCGTTTGTTCGTTATTTCATTCTTTTGTCCGTTCGTTCGTTATTTCGTTTGTTATTTCATTCGTTCGTTCGTTCGTTCGTTTTTCGTTCGTTATTTCATTCGTTCATTCATTGTTTCGTTCGTTCATTCATTATTTCGTTCGTTCATTCGTTCGTTATATCGTTCGTTATTTCGTTTGTTCGTTCGTTTATTCTTTCGCTATTTAGTTCGTTTTTTCGCCCGTTATTTCGTTCATTCGTTCGTTCTTTCGTTATTTCCTTCGTTCGTTCGTTATTTCGTTCGTTCATTTGCTCAGTCATTCTTTCGTTCATTGTGTATTCGTTTGTTCATTCGTTATTTCGTTCTTTCGTTATTTCGTTCGTTCGGTCGATTGGTATTTTGTTTGTTTTTTCCTTCTTTAGATCGTTCGTTATTTCGTTCGTTCGTTATTTCATTCGTTTGTCCGTTCGTTCATTCTCTCCTTATTTCACTCATTCATTCGTTCGTTCGTTCAATCTTTCGTTCGTTCGTTCGTCCGTTCGATATTTCGTTCGGTTGTCCTTTCGTTCGTTTGTGAATTCGTTCGTTTGTTCGTTATTTCATTCGTCTGACCGGTCGTTCGTTTGTTCGTTCGTACGTCCGTTCGTTCATTATTTCGTTCGCTCGTTCGTTATGCCGTTCGTTCGTCCGTTATTTCGTTCGTTCGTTCATTCATTATTTCGTTCGTTCATTCATTATTTCGTTCGTTCGTTCATTCGTTCGTTATATCGTTCGTTCGTTCGTTTGTTCATTTGTTTTTCGTTCGTTCGTTATTTCATTCGTTTGTTTGTTATTTCATTCGTTTGTCCGTTCGTTCATTTGCTCCTTATTTCATTCATTCATTCGTTCGTTCGTTCCTTCGATATTTCGTATGTTCTTTTGTTCGTTTGTTATTTCGTTCGTTTCTTCGTTATTTCATTCATTTGTTCGTTCGTTCGTTATTTCGTTCGATCGTTCTTTCGTTCTTTCGTTCGTTCGTTCGTTCGTTCGTTCGTTTTTCGTTCGATCGTTATATCGTTCTTTCATTCATTGTTTCGTTCGTTCATTCATTATTTCGTTCGTTTATTCGTATGTTATATCGTTCGTTCTTTCGTTTGTTCATTTGTTTTTTCATTCTTTCGTTCGTTATTTCGTTTATTCGTTCGTTATTTAGTTATTTCGATCGTTCTTTCGTTATTTCGTTCGTTTTTTCGTTCATTCTTTTGTCTTTCGTTCGTTATATCGTTCTTTTTCTCTTTCGGAGTTTCATTCGTTATTTCGTTTGTTCGTTCGTTCATTCGTTCGCTATTTAGTTCGTTATTTCGCTCATTATTTCGTTCATTCGTTCGTTCTTTCGTTATTTCTTTCATTCGTTCGTTATTTCGTTTGTTCATTTGCTCAGTCATTCTTTCGTCCATTGTGTATTCCGTTCGTTCGTTATTTCGTTCCTTCGTTTGTTCATTCGTTATTTCGTTCGTTCGTTATTTCATTCGTTCGTTATTTCGTTTGTTCGTTCGTTTTTTCTTTCGTTCGTTCGATATTTCGTTTATTCGTTCATTCGTTCGTTCATTCATTCTTTCGTTCGTTCGTTCATTCATTGTAATTTCTTTCGTTCGTTCGCCCTTTCGTTCGCGCCTTCGTTTGTTCGTTTGTTTTTTCATTCGATCATTCGTTATTTCGTTCATACTCTTGTTCGTTCCTTATTTCATTCATTCGTTCGTTCGTTCGTTCAATCTTTCGTTCGTTCCTTATTTCTTTCGTTCGTTCGTTCCTTATTTCGTTCGTTCATTATTTCGTTTGATCGATCGTTCATCCATAATTTCGCTCGTTCGTTTCTTCGTTAATTCCTTCCTTCGTTCTTTCGTTCATTCGTTATTTTGTTCGATGGTTATTTCATTCGTTCGTTATTTCATTCGTTCTTCCGTTCGTTCTTCTTTTTCTTTCATTCGTTATTTCGTTCGTTCGTTCGTTATTTCTTTCGTTCGTTCGTTATTTAGTTTGTTCGTTCGGTGTATCGTTAGTTCGGTCGTTCATTCGTTCGTTATTTCGTTCGTTCCTTCATAATTTCGTTCGTTTTTTCGTTCATTCGTCATTTCGTTCGTTCGTTGGTCATTTCATTCGTTCATCATTTCGATCGTTCGTTGGTCATTTCGTTCGTTCTTTGGTCATTGCGTTCGTTCTTTGTTTCGATATTTCGTGCGTTTGTTCGTTCGTTCTTTGTTTCGTTCGTTCATTATTTCGTTCGTTCGATCGTTCGTTATTTCGTTCGTTCGACCGGTCGTTATTTCGTTTGTTCGTTATTTCGTTCGATTGTTCGTTCTTTCGTTCGTTTATTCATTGGTTTGTTCGTTCGTTCGTTCATTCATTCATTATTTCGTTCCTGATTTCGTTCGTTAATTCGTTCGTTCGTTATTTCGTTGGGTGGTTCGTTATGTCGTTCGTTCGTTCGTTATTTCATTCGATCTTGATTTCATTCGTTCGTTCATCCGTCATTTCTTTCGTTCATTCATTATTTCTTTCGTTCATTCATTATTTCGTTCGTTCGTTCATTCATTCGTTATATCGTTTGTTTATTTGTTTTTCGTTCGTTCCTTCGTTCATTCGCTGCTTATTTCATTCAATCATTCGTTCGTTCGTTCGATATTTCGTTCGTTCGATATTTCGTTCGTTCGATATTTCGTTCGTTCTTTCGTTCATTTGTTATTTCGTTCGTTTGTTCGTTATTTCCCTCGTTATTTCGTCTTTCGTTCGTTCCTTCGTTATTTCTTTCGTTCGTTCGTTATTTCGTTCGTTCATTTGCTCAGTCATTCTTTCGTCCATTGTGTATTCCGTTCTTTCCTTATTTCGCTCCTTCGTTTGTTCGTTCGTTCGTTATTTCATTTGTTCGTTATTTCGTTTGTTCGTTCGTTCGTTATTTCATTTGTTCGTTCATTCGTTCGTTCGTTCATTCATTCGTTCGTTCGCCATTTCGTTCGCGCCTTCGTTCGTTCGTTTGTTTTTTCGTTCGATCATTCGTTATTTCTATCACACTCTTGTTCGTTCCTTATTTCATTCATTCGTTCGTTCGTTCGTTCGATCGTTCAATCTTTTGTTCGTTCCTTATTTCTTTCGTTCGTTCGTTTATTATATCGATTGATCAATCGTTCATCCATAATTTCGTTTGTTCGTTAATTCGTTCATTCGTTCTTTCGTTCATTCGTTATTTTGTTCGATCATTATTTCGTTCGTTCGTTATTTCATTCGTTCGTTATTTCGTTTGTTCGTTCGTTTTTTCTTTCGTTCGTTCGATATTTCGTTTATTCGTTCATTCGTTCGTTCATTCATTCTTTCGTTCGTTCGTTCATTCATTGTAATTTCTTTCGTTCGTTCGCCCTTTCGTTCGCGCCTTCGTTTGTTCGTTTGTTTTTTCATTCGATCATTCGTTATTTCGTTCATACTCTTGTTCGTTCCTTATTTCATTCATTCGTTCGTTCGTTCGTTCAATCTTTCGTTCGTTCCTTATTTCTTTCGTTCGTTCGTTCCTTATTTCGTTCGTTCATTATTTCGTTTGATCGATCGTTCATCCATAATTTCGCTCGTTCGTTTCTTCGTTAATTCCTTCCTTCGTTCTTTCGTTCATTCGTTATTTTGTTCGATGGTTATTTCATTCGTTCGTTATTTCATTCGTTCTTCCGTTCGTTCTTCTTTTTCTTTCATTCGTTATTTCGTTCGTTCGTTCGTTATTTCTTTCGTTCGTTCGTTATTTAGTTTGTTCGTTCGGTGTATCGTTAGTTCGGTCGTTCATTCGTTCGTTATTTCGTTCGTTCCTTCATAATTTCGTTCGTTTTTTCGTTCATTCGTCATTTCGTTCGTTCGTTGGTCATTTCATTCGTTCATCATTTCGATCGTTCGTTGGTCATTTCGTTCGTTCTTTGGTCATTGCGTTCGTTCTTTGTTTCGATATTTCGTGCGTTTGTTCGTTCGTTCTTTGTTTCGTTCGTTCATTATTTCGTTCGTTCGATCGTTCGTTATTTCGTTCGTTCGACCGGTCGTTATTTCGTTTGTTCGTTATTTCGTTCGATTGTTCGTTCTTTCGTTCGTTTATTCATTGGTTTGTTCGTTCGTTCGTTCATTCATTCATTATTTCGTTCCTGATTTCGTTCGTTAATTCGTTCGTTCGTTATTTCGTTGGGTGGTTCGTTATGTCGTTCGTTCGTTCGTTATTTCATTCGATCTTGATTTCATTCGTTCGTTCATCCGTCATTTCTTTCGTTCATTCATTATTTCTTTCGTTCATTCATTATTTCGTTCGTTCGTTCATTCATTCGTTATATCGTTTGTTTATTTGTTTTTCGTTCGTTCCTTCGTTCATTCGCTGCTTATTTCATTCAATCATTCGTTCGTTCGTTCGATATTTCGTTCGTTCGATATTTCGTTCGTTCGATATTTCGTTCGTTCTTTCGTTCATTTGTTATTTCGTTCGTTTGTTCGTTATTTCCCTCGTTATTTCGTCTTTCGTTCGTTCCTTCGTTATTTCTTTCGTTCGTTCGTTATTTCGTTCGTTCATTTGCTCAGTCATTCTTTCGTCCATTGTGTATTCCGTTCTTTCCTTATTTCGCTCCTTCGTTTGTTCGTTCGTTCGTTATTTCATTTGTTCGTTATTTCGTTTGTTCGTTCGTTCGTTATTTCATTTGTTCGTTCATTCGTTCGTTCGTTCATTCATTCGTTCGTTCGCCATTTCGTTCGCGCCTTCGTTCGTTCGTTTGTTTTTTCGTTCGATCATTCGTTATTTCTATCACACTCTTGTTCGTTCCTTATTTCATTCATTCGTTCGTTCGTTCGTTCGATCGTTCAATCTTTTGTTCGTTCCTTATTTCTTTCGTTCGTTCGTTTATTATATCGATTGATCAATCGTTCATCCATAATTTCGTTTGTTCGTTAATTCGTTCATTCGTTCTTTCGTTCATTCGTTATTTTGTTCGATCATTATTTCGTTCTTTCGTTATTTCATTCGTTCTTTCGTTCGTTCGTTATTTCATTCGTCCTTTCTTTCGTTCTTCGTTTTCGTTCGTTCGTTATTTCGTTCGTTCGCTCGTTATTTCGTTCATTCGTTCGTATGTTCGTTCGTTATTTCGTTCGTCCGGTAATTATGTCGTTCGTTCGATCAGTCTTTCGTTCATTCGTTATTTCGTTCATTCGTTATTTGGTTCGATCGTTACTTCGTTCGTTCGTGATTTCATTCGTTCTTTCGTTCGTTCTGCTTTTTCGTTCGTTATTTCTTTCGTCGTTCGTTATTTCGTTCATTCGTTCGTACGTTCGTTCGCTATTTCGTTCGTCCGGTCATTATGTCGTTCGTTCGATCATTCTTTCGTTCATTCGTTATTTCGTTCGTTCGTTCGTTATTTCGTTCGTTCCTTCATAATTTCATTCGTTTGTTCGTTCGTTCGTCATTTCCTTCGTTCGTTCGTCGGTCATTTCGTTCGTTCGTTGGTCATTGCGTTCGTTCGTTGTTTCGTTATTTCGTGCGTTTGTTCGTTCGTTCGTTGTTTCGGTCGTTCATTATTTCGTTCGTTCGATCGTTTGTTATTTCGTTCGTTCGACCGGTCGTTATTTCGTTTGTTCGTTATTTCATTCGATTGTTCGTTCTTTCCTTCATTCTTTCGTTCATTCGTTATTTCGTTCGTTTATTCCTTGGTTTTTTCGTTCGTTCGTTCATTCATTCATTATCTCGTTCCTGATTTCTTTCGTTAATTCATTCGTTCGTTATTTCGTTGGGTCGTTCGTTATGTCGTTCGTTCGTTCGTTATTTCATTCGTTGTTGATTTCATTCGTTCGTTCGTCCGTTATTTCGTTCGTTCATTCATTATTTCTTTCGTTCATTCATTATTTCGTTCGTTCATTCGTTCGTTATATCGTTATTTCGTTTGCTCGTTCGTTATTTAGTTATTTCGATCGTTCTTTCGTTATTTCGTTCGTTTTTTCGTTCATTCTTTTGTCTTTCGTTCGTTATATCGTTCTTTTTTTCTTTCGGCCTTTCATTCGTTATTTCGTTTGTTCGTTCGTTCATTCGTTCGATATTTAGTTCGTTATTTCCCTTGTTATTTCGTTCATTCCTTCTTTCGTTATTTCTTTCATTAGTTCGTTGTTTCGTTCGTTCTTTCTTTCGTTCGTTCGTTCGTTCGTTCGTTATTTCGTTCGTTCGTTCGTTCGTCCGTTCGTTCATTATTTCGTTCGTTCATTCGTTCGTTATATCGTTCGTTCGTTTGTTTGTTCATTTGTTTTTCGTTCGTTCGTTATTTCATTCGTTTGTTCGTTATTTTATTCGTTTGTTCGTTATTTCATGCGTTTGTCCGTTTGTTCATTCGCTCCTTATTTCATTCATTCATTCGTTCGGTCGTTCGTTCTTTCGTTCGTTTGTTATTTCTTTCGTTTGTTCGTTATTTCATTCTTTTGTCCGTTCGTTCGTTATTTCGTTTGTTATTTCATTCGTTCTTTCGTTCGTTCGTTCGTTCGTTTTTCGTTCGTTATTTCATTCGTTCATTCATTGTTTCGTTCGTTCATTCATTATTTCGTTCGTTCATTCGTTCGTTATATCGTTCGTTATTTCGTTTGTTCGTTCGTTTATTCTTTCGCTATTTAGTTCGTTTTTTCGCCCGTTATTTCGTTCATTCGTTCGTTCTTTCGTTATTTCCTTCGTTCGTTCGTTATTTCGTTCGTTCATTTGCTCAGTCATTCTTTCGTTCATTGTGTATTCGTTTGTTCATTCGTTATTTCGTTCTTTCGTTATTTCGTTCGTTCGGTCGATTGGTATTTTGTTTGTTTTTTCCTTCTTTAGATCGTTCGTTATTTCGTTCGTTCGTTATTTCATTCGTTTGTCCGTTCGTTCATTCTCTCCTTATTTCACTCATTCATTCGTTCGTTCGTTCAATCTTTCGTTCGTTCGTTCGTCCGTTCGATATTTCGTTCGGTTGTCCTTTCGTTCGTTTGTGATTTCGTTCGTTTGTTCGTTATTTCATTCGTCTGACCGGTCGTTCGTTTGTTCGTTCGTTCGTCCGTTCGTTCATTATTTCGTTCGCTCGTTCGTTATGCCGTTCGTTCGTTCGTCCGTTATTTCGTTCGTTCGTTCATTCATTATTTCGTTCGTTCATTCATTATTTCGTTCGTTCGTTCATTCGTTCGTTATATCGTTCGTTCGTTCGTTTGTTCATTTGTTTTTCGTTCGTTCGTTATTTCATTCGTTTGTTTGTTGTTTCATTCGTTTGTCCGTTCGTTCATTTGCTCCTTATTTCATTCATTCATTCGTTCGTTCGTTCCTTCGATATTTCGTATGTTCTTTTGTTCGTTTGTTATTTCGTTCGTTTCTTCGTTATTTCATTCATTTGTTCGTTCGTTCGTTATTTCGTTCGATCGTTCTTTCGTTCGTTCGTTAGTTCGTTCGTTTTTCGTTCGATCGTTATATCGTTCTTTCATTCATTGTTTCGTTCGTTCATTCATTATTTCGTTCGTTTATTCGTATGTTATATCGTTCGTTCTTTCGTTTGTTCATTTGTTTTTTCATTCTTTCGTTCGTTATTTCGTTTATTCGTTCGTTATTTAGTTATTTCGATCGTTCTTTCGTTATTTCGTTCGTTTTTTCGTTCATTCTTTTGTCTTTCGTTCGTTATATCGTTCTTTTTCTCTTTCGGAGTTTCATTCGTTATTTCGTTTGTTCGTTCGTTCATTCGTTCGCTATTTAGTTCGTTATGTCGCTCATTATTTCGTTCATTCGTTCGTTCTTTCGTTATTTCTTTCATTCGTTCGTTATTTCGTTCGTTCATTTGCTCAGTCATTCTTTCGTCCATTGTGTATTCCGTTCGTTCGTTATTTCGTTCCTTCGTTTGTTCATTCGTTATTTCGTTCGTTCGTTATTTCATTCGTTCGTTATTTCGTTTGTTCGTTCGTTTTTTCTTTCGTTCGTTCGATATTTCGTTTATTCGTTCATTCGTTCGTTCATTCATTCTTTCGTTCGTTCGTTCATTCATTGTAATTTCTTTCGTTCGTTCGCCCTTTCGTTCGTTTGTTTTTTCATTCGATCATTCGTTATTTCGTTCATACTCTTGTTCGTTCCTTATTTCATTCATTCGTTCGTTCGTTCGTTCAATCTTTCGTTCGTTCCTTATTTCTTTCGTTCGTTCGTTCCTTATTTCGTTCGTTCATTATTTCGTTTGATCGATCGTTCATCCATAATTTCGCTCGTTCGTTTCTTCGTTAATTCCTTCCTTCGTTCTTTCGTTCATTCGTTATTTTGTTCGATGGTTATTTCGTTCGTTCGTTATTTCATTCGTTCTTCCGTTCGTTCTTCTTTTTCTTTCGTTCGTTATTTCGTTCGTTCGTTCGTTATTTAGTTTGTTCGTTTGGTGTATCGTCAGTTCGGTAGTTCATTCGTTCGTTATTTCGTTCGTTCCTTCATAATTTCGTTCGTGTTTTCGTTCGTTCGTCATTTCGTTCGTTGGTTCGTCATTTCGTTCGTTCGTTGGTCATTTCGTTCGTTCGTTGGTCATTGCGTTCGTTCGTTGTTTCGTTATTTCGTGCGTTTGTTCTTTCGTTCATTCTTTCATTCATTCATTATTTCGTTCGTTTATTCATTGGTTTGTTCGTTCGTTCGTTTATTCATTCATTATTTCGTTGGGTCGTTCTGTATGTCGTTCGTTCGTTTGTTATTTCATTCGTTCTTGATTTCATTCGTTCGTTCGTTCGTTATTTCATTTGTTCGTTATTTCGTTTGTTCGTTCGTTCGTTATTTCATTTGTTCGTTCATTCGTTCGTTCGTTCATTCATTCGTTCGTTCGCCATTTCGTTCGCGCCTTCGTTCGTTCGTTTATTATATCGATTGATCAATCTTTCATCCATAATTTCGTTTGTTCGTTAATTCGTTCATTCGTTCTTTCGTTCATTCGTTATTTTGTTCGATCATTATTTCGTTCGTTCGTTATTTCATTCGTTCTTTCGTTCGTTCGTTATTTCATTCGTCCTTTCTTTCGTTCTTCGTTTTCGTTCGTTCGTTATTTCGTTCGTTCGCTCGTTATTTCGTTCATTCGTTCGTATGTTCGTTCGTTATTTCGTTCGTCCGGTAATTATGTCGTTCGTTCGATCAGTCTTTCGTTCATTCGTTATTTCGTTCATTCGTTATTTGGTTCGATAGTTACTTCGTTCGTTCGTGATTTCATTCGTTCTTTCGTTCGTTCTTCTTTTTCGTTCGTTCGTTATTTCATTCGTTCTTTCGTTCGTTCTTCTTTTTCGTTCGTTATTTTCTTTCGTCGTTCGTTATTTCGTTCATTCGTTCGTACGTTCGTTCGTTATTTCGTTCGTCCGGTTATTATGTCGTTCGTTGGATCATTCTTTCGTTCATTCGTTATTTCGTTCGTTCGTTATTTCGTTCGTTCCTTCATAATTTCATTCGTTTGTTCGTTCGTTCGTCATTTCCTTCGTTCGTTCGTCGGTCATTTCGTTCGTTCGTTGGTCATTGCGTTCGTTCGTTGTTTCGTTATTTCGTGCGTTTGTTCGTTCGTTCGTTGTTTCGGTCGTTCATTATTTCGTTCGTTCGATCGTTTGTTATTTCGTTCGTTCGACCGGTCGTTATTTCGTTTATTCGTTATTTCATTCGATTGTTCGTTCTTTCCTTCATTCTTTCGTTCATTCGTTATTTCGTTCGTTTATTCCTTGGTTTTTTCGTTCGTTCGTTCATTCATTCATTATCTCGTTCCTGATTACTTTCTTTAATTCATTCGTTCGTTATTTCGTTGGGTCGTTCGTTATGTCGTTCGTTCGTTCGTTATTTCATTCGTTGTTGATTTCATTCGTTCGTTTGTCCGTTATTTCGTTCGTTCATTCATTATTTCTTTCGTTCATTCATTATTTCGTTCGTTCGTTCATTCATACGTTATATCGTTCGTTCGTTCGTTTCTTCATTTGTTTTCGTTCGTTCGATCGGTCGTTTTTCGTTCGTTCGTTCATTCATTGTTTCGTTCGTTCATTCATTATTTCGTTCGTTCATTCGTTCGTTATATCGTTATTTCGTTTGCTCGTTCGTTATTTAGTTATTTCGATCGTTCTTTCGTTATTTCGTTCGTTTTTTCGTTCATTCTTTTGTCTTTCGTTCGTTATATCGTTCTTTTTTTCTTTCGGCCTTTCATTCTTTATTTCGTTTGTTCGTTCGTTCATTCGTTCGATATTTAGTTCGTTATTTCCCTTGTTATTTCGTTCATTCACTATTTCGTTCGTTCGTTCATTCGTTCGTTATATCGTTCGTTCGTTGTTTGTTCATTTGTTTTTCGTTCGTTTGTTATTTCATTCGTTTGTTCGTTATTTTATTCGTTTTTTCGTTATTTCATGCGTTTGTTCGTTTGTTCATTCGCTCCTTATTTCATTCATTCATTCGTTCGTTCGTTCGTTCGGTCGTTCGTTTTTCGTTCGATCATTATTTCGTTCGTTCATTCATTGTTTCGTTCGTTCATTCATTATTTTTTTCATCGGCCTTTCCATTCTTTTGTCTTTCGTTCGTTATATCGTTCTTTTTCTCTTTCGGCCTTTCATTCGTTAGTTCGTTTGTCCGTTCGCTATTTAGTTCATTATTTCGCTCGTTATTTCGTTCATTCGTTCGTTCTTTCGTTATTTCTTTCGTTCGTTCGTTATTTCGTTCCTTCGTTTGTTCGTTCGCTATTTCGTTCGTTCGTTATTTCATTCGTTCGTTATTTAGTTTGTTCGTTCGGTGTATCGTTAGTTCGGTCGTTCATTCGTTCGTTATTTCGTTCGTTCCTTCATATTTTCGTTCGTTTTTTCGTTCGTTCGTCATTTCGTTCGTTCGTTCGTCATTTCATTCGTTCGTTGGTCATTTCATTCGTTCATCATTTCGTTCGTTCGTTGGTCATTTCGTTCGTTCGTTGGTCATTGCGTTCGTTCGTTGTTTCGTTATTTCGTGAGTTTGTTCGTTCGTTCGTTGTTTCGTTCGTTCATTATTTCGTTCGTTCGACCGGTCGTTATTTCGTTTGTTCGTTATTTCGTTCGATTGTTCGTCATTTCGTTCATTCTTTCGTTCATTCGTTATTTCGTTCGATTATTCATTGGTTTGTTCGTTCGTTCGTTCATTCATTCATTATTTCGTTCCAGATTTCGTTCGTTAATTCGTTCGTTCGTTATTTCGTTGGGTCGTTCGTTTTGTCGTTCGTTCGTTTGTTATTTCAATCGTTCTTGATTTCCTTCGTTCGTTCGTCCATTATTTCGTTCGTTCATTCATTATTTCTTTCGTTCATTCATTATTTCGTTCGTTCGTTCAATCATTCGTTTGTTCATTTGTTTTTCGTTCGTTCGTTCGTTCGTTCATTCGCTCCTTATTTCATTCATTCATTCGTTCGTTCGTTCGATATTTCGTTCGTTCTTTCGTTATCTCTTTCGTTCGTTCGTTATTTCGTTCGTTCATTTGCTCAATCATTCTTTCGTCCATTGTGTATTCCGTTCGTTCGTTATTTCGTTCCTTCGTTTGTTCGTTCGTTATTTCGTTCGTTCGTTATTTCATTCGTTCGTTATTTCGTTCTTTCTTTCGTTCTTCTTTTTCGTTCGTTCGTTATTTCATTTGTTCGTTCATTCGTTCGTTCGTTCATTCTTTCGTTCGTTCGCCATTTCGTTCGCGCCTTCGTTCGTTCGTTTGTATTTCCCTCGTTATTTCGTCTTTCGTTCGTTCGTTATTTCGTACGTTCATTTGCTCAGTCATTCTTTCGTCCATTGTGTATTCCGTTCGTTCGTTATTTCGTTCCTTCGTTTGTTCGATCATTATTTCGTTCGTTCGCTATTTCATTCGTTCTTTCGTTCGTTCTTCTTTTTCGTTCGTTCGTTATTTCATTCGTTCTTTCGTTCGTTCTTCGTTTTCGTTCGTTCGTTATTTCGTTCGTTCGCTCGTTAATTCGTTCATTCGTTATTTGGTTCGATCGTTATTTCGTTCATTGGTTAATTCGTTCATTCGTTCTTTCGTTCATTCGTTATTTTGTTCGATCATTATTTCGTTCGTTCGTTATTTCATTCGTTCTTCTTTTTCGTTCGTTCGTTATTTCATTCGTTCTTTCGTTCGTTCTTCTTTTTCGTTCGTTATTTCGTTCGTCGCTCATTATTTCGTTCATTCGTTCGTAGGTTCGTTCGTTATTTCGTTCGTCCGGGCATTATGTCGTTCGTTCGATCATTCTTTCGTTCGTTCGTTATTTCGTTCGTTCGTTCGTTATTTCGTTCGTTCCTTCATAATTTCGTTCGTTTGTTCGTTCGTTCGTCATTTCTTTTGTTCGTTCGTCATTTCGTCCGTTCGTTGGTCATTGCGTTCGTTCGTTGTTTCGTTATTTCGTGCATTTGTTCGTTCGTTCGTTGTTTCGTTCGTTCATTATTTCGTTCGTTCGATCGTTCGTTATTTCGTTCGTTCGACCGGAGGTTATTTCGATTGTTCGTTATTTCGTTCGTTTATTCCTTGGTTTTTTCGTTCGTTCGTTCATTCATTCATTATCTCGTTCCTGATTTCGTTCGTTAATTCATTCGTTCGTTATTTCGTTGGGTCGTTCGTTATGTCGTTCGTTCGTTATTTCATTCGTTGTTGATTTCATTCGTTCGTTCGTCCGTTATTTCGTTCGTTCATTCATTATTTCGTTCGTTCGTTCATTCATTCGTTATATCGTTCGTTCGTTCGTTTGTTCATTTGATTTTCGTTCGGTCGATCGGTCTTTCGTTCTTTCGTTCCTTCGTTCGTTCGTTCATTCATTGTTTCGTTCGTTCATTCATTATTTCGTTCGTTCATTCGTTCGTTATATCGTTATTTCGTTTGTTCGTTCGTTATTTCGTTCGTTTTTTCGTTCATTCTTTTGTCTTTCGTTCGTTATATCGTTCTTTTTTTCTTTCGGCCTTTCATTCGTTATTTCGTTTGTTCGTTCGTTCATTCTTTCGCTATTTAGTTCGTTATTTCACTTGTTATTTCGTTCATTCCTTCGTTCTTTCGTTATTTCTTTCGTTCGTTCGTTGTTTCGTTCGTTCTTTCTTTCGTTCGTTCGTTCCTTCGTTCGTTATTTCGTTCGTTCGTTCGTGCGTTCGTTCATTATTTCGTTCGCTCGTTCGTTATGTCGTTCGTTCGTCCGTTATTCCGTTCTTTCGTTCATTCATTATTTCGTTCGTTCATTCATTATTTCGTTCGTTCGTTCATTCGTTCGTTATATCGTTCGTTCTTTCGTTTGTTGATTTGTTTTTCGTTCGTTCGTTATTTCATTCGTTTGTTCCTTATTTCATTCGTTTGTCCGTTCGTTCATTTGCTCCTTATTTCATTCATTCATTCGTTCGTTCGTTCGTTCGATATTTCGTTCGTTCGTTCGTTCGTTATTTCGTTCGTTCGTTCGTTCGTCCGTTCGTTCATTATTTCGTTCGTTCATTCATTATTTCTTTCGTTCATTCATTATTTCGTTCGTTCGTTCATTCATTCGTTATATCGTTCGTTCGTTCGTTTGTTCCTTATTTCATTCGTTGGTTCGTTCGTTCATTGGCTCCTTATTTCATTCATTCATTCGTTCGTTCGTTCGATATTTCGTTCGTTCTTTCGTTCATTTGTTATTTCGTTCGTTTGTTCGTTATTTCGATCGTCCTTTCGTTATTTCGTTCGTTTTTGCGTTCATTCTTTTGTCTTTCGTTCGTTATATCGTTCTTTTTTTCTTTCGGCCTTTCATTCGTTATTTCGTTTGTTCGTTCATTCGTTCGTTCGTTCATTCATTGTAATTTCTTTCGTTCGTTCGCCCTTTCATTCGCGCCTTCGTTGGTTCGTTTGTTTTTTCGTTCGATCATTCGTTATTTGGTTCACACTCTTGTTCGTTCCTTATTTCATTCATTCGTTCGTTCGTTCGTTCAATCTTTCGTTCGTTCCTTATTTCTTTCGTTCGTTCGTTCCTTATTTCGTTCGTTCATTATTTCGTTTGATCGATCGTTCATCCATAATTTCGCTCGTTCGTTTCTTCGTTAATTCCTTCCTTCGTTCTTTCGTTCATTCGTTATTTTGTTCGATGGTTATTTCGTTCGTTCGTTATTTCATTCGTTCTTCCGTTCGTTCTTCTTTTTCTTTCGTTCGTTATTTCGTTCGTTCGTTCGTTATTTAGTTTGTTCGTTTGGTGTATCGTCAGTTCGGTAGTTCATTCGTTCGTTATTTCGTTCGTTCCTTCATAATTTCGTTCGTGTTTTCGTTCGTTCGTCATTTCGTTCGTTGGTTCGTCATTTCGTTCGTTCGTTGGTCATTTCGTTCGTTCGTTGGTCATTGCGTTCGTTCGTTGTTTCGTTATTTCGTGCGTTTGTTCTTTCGTTCATTCTTTCATTCATTCATTATTTCGTTCGTTTATTCATTGGTTTGTTCGTTCGTTCGTTTATTCATTCATTATTTCGTTGGGTCGTTCTGTATGTCGTTCGTTCGTTTGTTATTTCATTCGTTCTTGATTTCATTCGTTCGTTCGTTCGTTATTTCATTTGTTCGTTATTTCGTTTGTTCGTTCGTTCGTTATTTCATTTGTTCGTTCATTCGTTCGTTCGTTCATTCATTCGTTCGTTCGCCATTTCGTTCGCGCCTTCGTTCGTTCGTTTATTATATCGATTGATCAATCTTTCATCCATAATTTCGTTTGTTCGTTAATTCGTTCATTCGTTCTTTCGTTCATTCGTTATTTTGTTCGATCATTATTTCGTTCGTTCGTTATTTCATTCGTTCTTTCGTTCGTTCGTTATTTCATTCGTCCTTTCTTTCGTTCTTCGTTTTCGTTCGTTCGTTATTTCGTTCGTTCGCTCGTTATTTCGTTCATTCGTTCGTATGTTCGTTCGTTATTTCGTTCGTCCGGTAATTATGTCGTTCGTTCGATCAGTCTTTCGTTCATTCGTTATTTCGTTCATTCGTTATTTGGTTCGATAGTTACTTCGTTCGTTCGTGATTTCATTCGTTCTTTCGTTCGTTCTTCTTTTTCGTTCGTTCGTTATTTCATTCGTTCTTTCGTTCGTTCTTCTTTTTCGTTCGTTATTTTCTTTCGTCGTTCGTTATTTCGTTCATTCGTTCGTACGTTCGTTCGTTATTTCGTTCGTCCGGTTATTATGTCGTTCGTTGGATCATTCTTTCGTTCATTCGTTATTTCGTTCGTTCGTTATTTCGTTCGTTCCTTCATAATTTCATTCGTTTGTTCGTTCGTTCGTCATTTCCTTCGTTCGTTCGTCGGTCATTTCGTTCGTTCGTTGGTCATTGCGTTCGTTCGTTGTTTCGTTATTTCGTGCGTTTGTTCGTTCGTTCGTTGTTTCGGTCGTTCATTATTTCGTTCGTTCGATCGTTTGTTATTTCGTTCGTTCGACCGGTCGTTATTTCGTTTATTCGTTATTTCATTCGATTGTTCGTTCTTTCCTTCATTCTTTCGTTCATTCGTTATTTCGTTCGTTTATTCCTTGGTTTTTTCGTTCGTTCGTTCATTCATTCATTATCTCGTTCCTGATTACTTTCTTTAATTCATTCGTTCGTTATTTCGTTGGGTCGTTCGTTATGTCGTTCGTTCGTTCGTTATTTCATTCGTTGTTGATTTCATTCGTTCGTTTGTCCGTTATTTCGTTCGTTCATTCATTATTTCTTTCGTTCATTCATTATTTCGTTCGTTCGTTCATTCATACGTTATATCGTTCGTTCGTTCGTTTCTTCATTTGTTTTCGTTCGTTCGATCGGTCGTTTTTCGTTCGTTCGTTCATTCATTGTTTCGTTCGTTCATTCATTATTTCGTTCGTTCATTCGTTCGTTATATCGTTATTTCGTTTGCTCGTTCGTTATTTAGTTATTTCGATCGTTCTTTCGTTATTTCGTTCGTTTTTTCGTTCATTCTTTTGTCTTTCGTTCGTTATATCGTTCTTTTTTTCTTTCGGCCTTTCATTCTTTATTTCGTTTGTTCGTTCGTTCATTCGTTCGATATTTAGTTCGTTATTTCCCTTGTTATTTCGTTCATTCACTATTTCGTTCGTTCGTTCATTCGTTCGTTATATCGTTCGTTCGTTGTTTGTTCATTTGTTTTTCGTTCGTTTGTTATTTCATTCGTTTGTTCGTTATTTTATTCGTTTTTTCGTTATTTCATGCGTTTGTTCGTTTGTTCATTCGCTCCTTATTTCATTCATTCATTCGTTCGTTCGTTCGTTCGGTCGTTCGTTTTTCGTTCGATCATTATTTCGTTCGTTCATTCATTGTTTCGTTCGTTCATTCATTATTTTTTTCATCGGCCTTTCCATTCTTTTGTCTTTCGTTCGTTATATCGTTCTTTTTCTCTTTCGGCCTTTCATTCGTTAGTTCGTTTGTCCGTTCGCTATTTAGTTCATTATTTCGCTCGTTATTTCGTTCATTCGTTCGTTCTTTCGTTATTTCTTTCGTTCGTTCGTTATTTCGTTCCTTCGTTTGTTCGTTCGCTATTTCGTTCGTTCGTTATTTCATTCGTTCGTTATTTAGTTTGTTCGTTCGGTGTATCGTTAGTTCGGTCGTTCATTCGTTCGTTATTTCGTTCGTTCCTTCATATTTTCGTTCGTTTTTTCGTTCGTTCGTCATTTCGTTCGTTCGTTCGTCATTTCATTCGTTCGTTGGTCATTTCATTCGTTCATCATTTCGTTCGTTCGTTGGTCATTTCGTTCGTTCGTTGGTCATTGCGTTCGTTCGTTGTTTCGTTATTTCGTGAGTTTGTTCGTTCGTTCGTTGTTTCGTTCGTTCATTATTTCGTTCGTTCGACCGGTCGTTATTTCGTTTGTTCGTTATTTCGTTCGATTGTTCGTCATTTCGTTCATTCTTTCGTTCATTCGTTATTTCGTTCGATTATTCATTGGTTTGTTCGTTCGTTCGTTCATTCATTCATTATTTCGTTCCAGATTTCGTTCGTTAATTCGTTCGTTCGTTATTTCGTTGGGTCGTTCGTTTTGTCGTTCGTTCGTTTGTTATTTCAATCGTTCTTGATTTCCTTCGTTCGTTCGTCCATTATTTCGTTCGTTCATTCATTATTTCTTTCGTTCATTCATTATTTCGTTCGTTCGTTCAATCATTCGTTTGTTCATTTGTTTTTCGTTCGTTCGTTCGTTCATTCGCTCCTTATTTCATTCATTCATTCGTTCGTTCGTTCGATATTTCGTTCGTTCTTTCGTTATCTCTTTCGTTCGTTCGTTATTTCGTTCGTTCATTTGCTCAATCATTCTTTCGTCCATTGTGTATTCCGTTCGTTCGTTATTTCGTTCCTTCGTTTGTTCGTTCGTTATTTCGTTCGTTCGTTATTTCATTCGTTCGTTATTTCGTTCTTTCTTTCGTTCTTCTTTTTCGTTCGTTCGTTATTTCATTTGTTCGTTCATTCGTTCGTTCGTTCATTCTTTCGTTCGTTCGCCATTTCGTTCGCGCCTTCGTTCGTTCGTTTGTATTTCCCTCGTTATTTCGTCTTTCGTTCGTTCGTTATTTCGTACGTTCATTTGCTCAGTCATTCTTTCGTCCATTGTGTATTCCGTTCGTTCGTTATTTCGTTCCTTCGTTTGTTCGATCATTATTTCGTTCGTTCGCTATTTCATTCGTTCTTTCGTTCGTTCTTCTTTTTCGTTCGTTCGTTATTTCATTCGTTCTTTCGTTCGTTCTTCGTTTTCGTTCGTTCGTTATTTCGTTCGTTCGCTCGTTAATTCGTTCATTCGTTATTTGGTTCGATCGTTATTTCGTTCATTGGTTAATTCGTTCATTCGTTCTTTCGTTCATTCGTTATTTTGTTCGATCATTATTTCGTTCGTTCGTTATTTCATTCGTTCTTCTTTTTCGTTCGTTCGTTATTTCATTCGTTCTTTCGTTCGTTCTTCTTTTTCGTTCGTTATTTCGTTCGTCGCTCATTATTTCGTTCATTCGTTCGTAGGTTCGTTCGTTATTTCGTTCGTCCGGGCATTATGTCGTTCGTTCGATCATTCTTTCGTTCGTTCGTTATTTCGTTCGTTCGTTCGTTATTTCGTTCGTTCCTTCATAATTTCGTTCGTTTGTTCGTTCGTTCGTCATTTCTTTTGTTCGTTCGTCATTTCGTCCGTTCGTTGGTCATTGCGTTCGTTCGTTGTTTCGTTATTTCGTGCATTTGTTCGTTCGTTCGTTGTTTCGTTCGTTCATTATTTCGTTCGTTCGATCGTTCGTTATTTCGTTCGTTCGACCGGAGGTTATTTCGATTGTTCGTTATTTCGTTCGTTTATTCCTTGGTTTTTTCGTTCGTTCGTTCATTCATTCATTATCTCGTTCCTGATTTCGTTCGTTAATTCATTCGTTCGTTATTTCGTTGGGTCGTTCGTTATGTCGTTCGTTCGTTATTTCATTCGTTGTTGATTTCATTCGTTCGTTCGTCCGTTATTTCGTTCGTTCATTCATTATTTCGTTCGTTCGTTCATTCATTCGTTATATCGTTCGTTCGTTCGTTTGTTCATTTGATTTTCGTTCGGTCGATCGGTCTTTCGTTCTTTCGTTCCTTCGTTCGTTCGTTCATTCATTGTTTCGTTCGTTCATTCATTATTTCGTTCGTTCATTCGTTCGTTATATCGTTATTTCGTTTGTTCGTTCGTTATTTCGTTCGTTTTTTCGTTCATTCTTTTGTCTTTCGTTCGTTATATCGTTCTTTTTTTCTTTCGGCCTTTCATTCGTTATTTCGTTTGTTCGTTCGTTCATTCTTTCGCTATTTAGTTCGTTATTTCACTTGTTATTTCGTTCATTCCTTCGTTCTTTCGTTATTTCTTTCGTTCGTTCGTTGTTTCGTTCGTTCTTTCTTTCGTTCGTTCGTTCCTTCGTTCGTTATTTCGTTCGTTCGTTCGTGCGTTCGTTCATTATTTCGTTCGCTCGTTCGTTATGTCGTTCGTTCGTCCGTTATTCCGTTCTTTCGTTCATTCATTATTTCGTTCGTTCATTCATTATTTCGTTCGTTCGTTCATTCGTTCGTTATATCGTTCGTTCTTTCGTTTGTTGATTTGTTTTTCGTTCGTTCGTTATTTCATTCGTTTGTTCCTTATTTCATTCGTTTGTCCGTTCGTTCATTTGCTCCTTATTTCATTCATTCATTCGTTCGTTCGTTCGTTCGATATTTCGTTCGTTCGTTCGTTCGTTATTTCGTTCGTTCGTTCGTTCGTCCGTTCGTTCATTATTTCGTTCGTTCATTCATTATTTCTTTCGTTCATTCATTATTTCGTTCGTTCGTTCATTCATTCGTTATATCGTTCGTTCGTTCGTTTGTTCCTTATTTCATTCGTTGGTTCGTTCGTTCATTGGCTCCTTATTTCATTCATTCATTCGTTCGTTCGTTCGATATTTCGTTCGTTCTTTCGTTCATTTGTTATTTCGTTCGTTTGTTCGTTATTTCGATCGTCCTTTCGTTATTTCGTTCGTTTTTGCGTTCATTCTTTTGTCTTTCGTTCGTTATATCGTTCTTTTTTTCTTTCGGCCTTTCATTCGTTATTTCGTTTGTTCGTTCATTCGTTCGTTCGTTCATTCATTGTAATTTCTTTCGTTCGTTCGCCCTTTCATTCGCGCCTTCGTTGGTTCGTTTGTTTTTTCGTTCGATCATTCGTTATTTGGTTCACACTCTTGTTCGTTCCTTATTTCATTCATTCGTTCGTTCGTTCAATCTTTCGTTCGTTCAATCTTTCGTTCGTTCAATCTTTCGTTCGTTCCTTATTTCATTCATTCGTTCCTTCGTTCGTTCCTTATTTCTTTCGTTTGTTCGTTCCTAATTTCGTTCGTTCATTATTTCGTTTGATCGAACGTTCATCCATAATTTCGTTCGTTCGTTTCTTCTTTAATTCGTTCCTTCGTTCTTTCGTTCATTCGTTATTTTGTTCGATGGTTATTTTGTTCGATGGTTATTTCGTTCGTTCGTCATTTCATTCGTTCTTTCGTTCGTTCTTCTTTTTCGTTCGTTCGTTATTTCCTTCGTCCGGTCATTATGTAGTTCGTTCGATCATTCTTTCGTTCATTCGTTATTTCGTTCTTTCGTTCGTTATTTCGTTCGTTCGTTCGTTATTTAGTTTGTTCGTTTGGTGTATCGTCAGTTCGGTAGTTCATTCGTTCGTTATTTCGTTCGTTCCTTCATAATTTCGTTCGTGTTTTCGTTCGTTCGTCATTTCGTTCGTTCTTTGGTCATTTCGTTCGTTCGTTGGTCATTGCGTTCGTTCGTTGTTTCGTTATTTCGTGCGTTTGTTCTTTCGTTCATTCTTTCATTCATTCATTATTTCGTTCGTTTATTCATTGGTTTGTTCGTTCGTTCGTTCATTCATTCATTATTTCGTTGGGTCGTTCGTTATGTCGTTCGTTCGTTTGTTATTTCATTCGTTCTTGATTTCATTCGTTCGTTCGTCCGTTATTTCGTTCGTTCATTCATTATTTCTTTCGTTCATTCATTATTTCGTTCGTTCGTTCGTTCATTCATTCGTTATATCGTTCGTTCGCTCGATTGTTCATTTGTTTTTCGTTCGTTCGTTCGTTCATTCGCTCCTTATTTCATCCATTCATTCGTTCGTTCGTTCGATATTTCGTTCGTTCTTTCGTTCATTTGTTATTTCGTTCGTTTGTTCGTTATTTCCCTCGTTATTTCGTCTTTCGTTCGTTCTTTCGTTATTTCTTTCTTTCGTTCGTTATTTCGTTCGTTCATTTGCTCAGTCATTCTTTCGTCCATTGTGTATTCCGTTCTTTCGTTATTTCGTTCCTTCGTTTGTTCGTTCGTTATTTCGTTCGTTGGTTATTTCATTCGTTCGTTATTTCGTTTGTTCGTTCGTTTTTTCTTTCGTTCGTTCGTTATTTCGTTTGTTCGTTCATTCGTTCGTTCGTTCATTCTTTCGTTCGATCGCCATTTCGTTCGCGCCTTCGTTCGTTCGTTTGTTTTTTCGTTCGATCATTCGTTATTTCTTTCGCACTCTTGTTCGTCCCTTACTTCATTCATTCGTTCGTTCGTTCGTTCGTTCGTTTGTTCGTTCAATCTTTCGTTCGTTCCTTATTTCTTTCGTTCGTTTGTTCATTATTTCGTTTGATCGATCGTTCATCCATAATTTCGTTTCTTCGTTAATTCGTTCCTTCGTTCTTTTGTTCATTCGTTATTTTGTTCGATCGTTATTTCGTTCGTTCGTTATTTCATTCGTTCTTTCGTTCGTTCTTCTTTTTCGTTCGTTCGTTATTTTATTCGTTGTTTCGTTCGTTCTTTATTTCATTCGTTCTTTCGTTCGTTCTTCTTTTTCGTTCGTTCGTTATTTCGTTCGTTCGTTCGTTATTTCGTTCATCCGGACATTATGTCGTTCGTTCGATCATTCTTTCGTTCATTCGTTATTTCGTTCATTCGTTATTTTGTTCGATCGTTATTTCGTTCGTTCGCTATTTCATTCGTTCTTTCGTTCGTTCTTCTTTTTCGTTCGTTCGTTATTTCGTTCGTCGATCGTTATTTCGTTCATTCGTTCGTACGTTCGTTCGTTATTTCGTTCGTCCGGTCATTATGTCGTTCGTTCGATCATTCTTTCGTTCATAAGTTATTTCGTTCGTTCGTTATTTATTTCGTTCGTTCCTTCATAATTTCGTTCGTTTGTTCGTTCTTTCCTCATTTCCTTCGTTCGTTCGTCATTTCATTTGTTCGTCATTTCGTTCGTTCGTTGGTCATTTCGTTCGTTCGTTGGTCATTTCATTCGTTCATCATTTCGTTCGTTCGTTGGTCATTTCGTTCGTTCGTTGGTCATTGCGTTCGTTCGTTGTTTCGTTATTTCGTGCGTTTGTTCGTTCGTTCGTTGTTTCGTTCGTTCATTATTTCGTTCGTTCGATCGTTCGTTATTTCGTTCGTTCGACCGGTCGTTATTTCGTTTCTTCGTTATTTCGTTCGATTGTTCGTTCTTTCGTTCATTCTTTCATTCATTCATTATTTCGTTCGTTTATTCATTGGTTTGTTCGTTCGTTCGTTCATTCATTCATTATTTCGTTCCTGATTTCGTTCGTTATTTCGTTGGGTCGTTCGTTATGTCGTTCGTCCTTTTGTTATTTCATTCGTTCTTGATTTCATTCGTTCGTTCGTCCGTTATTTCGTTCGTTCATTCATTATTTCTTTCGTTCATTCATTATTTCGTTCGTTCGTTCATTCATTCGTTATATCGTTCGTTCGTTCGTTTGTTCATTTGTTTTTCGTTCGTTCGTTCGTTCATTCGCTCCTTATTTCATCCATTCATTCGTTCGTTCGTTCGATATTTCGTTCGTTCTTTCGTTCATTTGTTATTTCGTTCGTTTGTTCGTTATTTCCCTCGTTATTTCGTCTTTCGTTCGTTCTTTCGTTCGTTCGTTATTTCGTTCGTTCATTTGCTCAGTCATTCTTTCGTCCATTGTGTATTCCGTTCTTTCGTTATTTCGTTCCTTCGTTTGTTCGTTCGTTATTTCGTTCGTTGGTTATTTCATTCGTTCGTTATTTCGTTTGTTCGTTCGTTTTTTCTTTCGTTCGTTCGTTATTTCGTTTGTTCGTTCATTCGTTCGTTCGTTCATTCTTTCGTTCGTTCGCCATTTCGTTCGCGCCTTCGTTCGTTCGTTTGTTTTTTCGTTCGATCATTCGTTATTTCTATCGCACTCTTGTTCGTCCCTTACTTCATTCATTCGTTCGTTCGTTCGTTCGTTCGTTTGTTCGTTCAATCTTTCGTTCGTTCCTTATTTCTTTCGTTCGTTTGTTCATTATTTCGTTTGATCGATCGTTCATCCATAATTTCGTTTCTTCGTTAATTCGTTCCTTCGTTCTTTTGTTCATTCGTTATTTTGTTCGATCGTTATTTCGTTCGTTCGTTATTTCATTCGTTCTTTCGTTCGTTCTTCTTTTTCGTTCGTTCGTTATTTCATTCGTTGTTTCGTTCGTTCTTTATTTCATTCGTTCTTTCGTTCGTTCTTCTTTTTCGTTCGTTCGTTATTTCGTTCGTTCGTTCGTTATTTCGTTCCTTCGTTTGTTCGTTCGCTATTTCGTTCGTTCGTTATTTCATTCGTTCGTTATTTAGTTTGTTCGTTCGGTGTATCGTTAGTTCGGTCGTTCATTCGTTCGTTATTTCGTTCGTTCGCTCGTTATTTCGTTCATTCGTTATTTGGTTCGATCGTTATTTCGTTCATTGGTTAATTCGTTCATTCGTTCTTTCGTTCATTCGTTATTTTGTTCGATCATTATTTCGTTCGTTCGTTATTTCATTCGTTCTTTCGTTCGTTCTTCTTTTTCGTTCGTTCGTTATTTCATTCGTTCTTTCGTTCGTTCTTCTTTTTCGTTCGTTATTTCGTTCGTCGCTCATTATTTCGTTCATTCGTTCGTAGGTTCGTTCGTTATTTCTTTCGTACGGTCATTATGTCGTTCGTTCGATCATTCTTTCGTTCGTTCGTTATTTCGTTCGTTCGTTCGTTATTTCGTTCGTTCCTTCATTATTTCGTTCGGTTGTTCGTTCGTTCGTTATTTCGTTCGTTTATTCCTTGGTTTTTTCGTTCGTTCGTTCATTCATTCATTATCTCGTTCCTGATTTCGTTCGTTAATTCATTCGTTCGTTATTTCGTTGGGTCGTTCGTTATGTCGTTCGTTCGTTATTTCATTCGTTGTTGATTTCATTCGTTCGTTCGTCCGTTATTTCGTTCGTTCATTCATTATTTCGTTCGTTCGTTCATTCATTCGTTATATCGTTCGTTCGTTCGTTTGTTCATTTGATTTTCGTTCGGTCGATCGGTCTTTCGTTCTTTCGTTCCTTCGTTCGTTCGTTCATTCATTGTTTCGTTCGTTCATTCATTATTTCGTTCGTTCATTCGTTCGTTATATCGTTATTTCGTTTGTTCGTTCGTTATTTAGTTATTTCGATCGTTCTTTCGTTATTTCGTTCGTTTTTTCGTTCATTCTTTTGTCTTTCGTTCGTTATATCGTTCTTTTTTTCTTTCGGCCTTTCATTCGTTATTTCGTTTGTTCGTTCGTTCATTCTTTCGCTATTTAGTTCGTTATTTCACTTGTTATTTCGTTCATTCCTTCGTTCTTTCGTTATTTCTTTCGTTCGTTCGTTGTTTCGTTCGTTCTTTCTTTCGTTCGTTCGTTCGTTCGTTCGTTATTTCGTTCGTTCGTTCGTCCGTTCGTTCATTATTTCGTTCGCTCGTTCGTTATGTCGTTCGTTCGTCCGTTATTCCGTTCTTTCGTTCATTCATTATTTCGTTCGTTCATTCATTATTTCGTTCGTTCGTTCATTCGTTCGTTATATCGTTCGTTCTTTCGTTTGTTGATTTGTTTTTCGTTCGTTCGTTATTTCATTCGTTTGTTCCTTATTTCATTCGTTTGTCCGTTCGTTCATTTGCTCCTTATTTCATTCATTCATTCGTTCGTTCGTTCGTTCGATATTTCGTTCGTTCGTTCGTTCGTTATTTCGTTCGTTCGTTCGTTCGTCCGTTCGTTCATTATTTCGTTCGTTCATTCATTATTTCTTTCGTTCATTCATTATTTCGTTCGTTCGTTCATTCATTCGTTATATCGTTCGTTCGTTCGTTTGTTCCTTATTTCATTCGTTCGTTCGTTCGTTCATTCGCTCCTTATTTCATTCATTCATTCGTTCGTTCGTTCGATATTTCGTTCGTTCTTTCGTTCATTTGTTATTTCGTTCGTTTGTTCGTTATTTCGATCGTCCTTTCGTTATTTCGTTCCTTTTTGCGTTCATTCTTTTGTCTTTCGTTCGTTATATCGTTCTTTTTTTCTTTCGGCCTTTCATTCGTTATTTCGTTTGTTCGTTCGTTTTTTTCTTTCGTTCGTTCGTTATTTCGTTTATTCGTTCATTCGTTCGTTCGTTCATTCATTGTAATTTCTTTCGTTCGTTCGCCCTTTCATTCGCGCCTTCGTTGGTTCGTTTGTTTTTTCGTTCGATCATTCGTTATTTGGTTCACACTCTTGTTCGTTCCTTATTTCATTCATTCGTTCGTTCGTTCAATCTTTCGTTCGTTCAATCTTTCGTTCGTTCCTTATTTCATTCATTCGTTCCTTCGTTCGTTCCTTATTTCTTTCGTTCGTTCGTTCCTTATTTCGTTCGTTCATTATTTCGTTTGATCGAACGTTCATCCATAATTTCGTTCGTTCGTTTCTTCTTTAATTCGTTCCTTCGTTCTTTCGTTCATTCGTTATTTTGTTCGATGGTTATTTTGTTCGATGGTTATTTCGTTCGTTCGTCATTTCATTCGTTCTTTCGTTCGTTCTTCTTTTTCGTTCGTTCGTTATTTCCTTCGTCCGGTCATTATGTAGTTCGTTTGATCATTCTTTCGTTCATTCGTTATTTCGTTCTTTCGTTCGTTATTTCGTTCGTTCGTTCGTTATTTAGTTTGTTCGTTTGGTGTATCGTCAGTTCGGTAGTTCATTCGTTCGTTATTTCGTTCGTTCCTTCATAATTTCGTTCGTGTTTTCGTTCGTTCGTCATTTCGTTCGTTTTTGGTCATTTCGTTCGTTCGTTGGTCATTGCGTTCGTTCGTTGTTTCGTTATTTCGTGCGTTTGTTCTTTCGTTCATTCTTTCATTCATTCATTATTTCGTTCGTTTATTCATTGGTTTGTTCGTTCGTTCGTTCATTCATTCATTATTTCGTTGGGTCGTTCGTTATGTCGTTCGTTCGTTTGTTATTTCATTCGTTCTTGATTTCATTCGTTCGTTCGTCCGTTATTTCGTTCGTTCATTCATTATTTCTTTCGTTCATTCATTATTTCGTTCGTTCGTTCGTTCATTCATTCGTTATATCGTTCGTTCGCTCGATTGTTCATTTGTTTTTCGTTCGTTCGTTCGTTCATTCGCTCCTTATTTCATCCATTCATTCGTTCGTTCGTTCGATATTTTGTTCGTTCTTTCGTTCATTTGTTATTTCGTTCGTTTGTTCGTTATTTCCCTCGTTATTTCGTCTTTCGTTCGTTATTTCGTTCGTTCATTTGCTCAGTCATTCTTTCGTCCATTGTGTATTCCGTTCTTTCGTTATTTCGTTCCTTCGTTTGTTCGTTCGTTATTTCGTTCGTTGGTTATTTCATTCGTTCGTTATTTCGTTTGTTCGTTCGTTTTTTCTTTCGTTCGTTCGTTATTTCGTTTGTTCGTTCATTCGTTCGTTCGTTCATTCTTTCGTTCGATCGGCATTTCGTTCGCGCCTTCGTTCGTTCGTTTGTTTTTTCGTTCGATCATTCGTTATTTCTTTCGCACTCTTGTTCGTCCCTTACTTTATTCATTCGTTCGTTCGTTCGTTCGTTTGTTCGTTCAATCTTTCGTTCGTTCCTTATTTCTTTCGTTCGTTTGTTCATTATTTCGTTTGATCGATCGTTCATCCAAAATTTCGTTTCTTCGTTAATTCGTTCCTTCGTTCTTTTGTTCATTCGTTATTTTGTTCGATCGTTATTTCGTTCGTTCGTTATTTCATTCGTTCTTTCGTTCGTTCTTCTTTTTCGTTCGTACGTTATTTCATTCGTTGTTTCGTTCGTTCTTTATTTCATTCGTTCTTTCGTTCGTTCTTCTTTTTCGTTCGTTCGTTATTTCGTTCGTTCGTTCGTTATTTCGTTCATCCGGACATTATGTCGTTCGTTCGATCATTCTTTCGTTCATTCGTTATTTCGTTCATTCGTTATTTTGTTCGATCGTTATTTCGTTCGTTCGTTATTTCATTCGTTCTTTCGTTCGTTCTTCTTTTTCGTTCGTTCGTTATTTCGTTCGTCGATCGTTATTTCGTTCATTCGTTCGTACGTTCGTTCGTTATTTCGTTCGTCCGGTCATTATGTCGTTCGTTCGATCATTCTTTCGTTCATTCGTTATTTCGTTCGTTCGTTATTTATTTCGTTCGTTCCTTCATAATTTCGTTCGTTTGTTCGTTCTTTCCTCATTTCCTTCGTTCGTTCGTCATTTCATTTGTTCGTCATTTCGTTCGTTCGTTGGTCATTTCGTTCGTTCGTTGGTCATTTCATTCGTTCATCATTTCGTTCGTTCGTTGGTCATTTCGTTCGTTCGTTGGTCATTGCGTTCGTTCGTTGTTTCGTTATTTCGTGCGTTTGTTCGTTCGTTCGTTGTTTCGTTCGTTCATTATTTCGTTCGTTCGATCGTTCGTTATTTCGTTCGTTCGACCGGTCGTTATTTCGTTTGTTCGTTATTTCGTTCGATTGTTCGTTCTTTCGTTCATTCTTTCATTCATTCATTATTTCGTTCGTTTATTCATTGGTTTGTTCGTTCGTTCGTTCATTCATTCATTATTTCGTTCCTGATTTCGTTCGTTATTTCGTTTGTTCGTTCATTCGTTCGTTCGTTCATTCTTTCGTTCGTTCGCCATTTCGTTCGCGCCTTCGTTCGTTCGTTTGTTTTTTCGTTCGATCATTCGTTATTTCTATCGCACTCTTGTTCGTCCCTTACTTCATTCATTCGTTCGTTCGTTCGTTCGTTCGTTTGTTCGTTCAATCTTTCGTTCGTTCCTTATTTCTTTCGTTCGTTTGTTCATTATTTCGTTTGATCGATCGTTCATCCATAATTTCGTTTCTTCGTTAATTCGTTCCTTCGTTCTTTTGTTCATTCGTTATTTTGTTCGATCGTTATTTCGTTCGTTCGTTATTTCATTCGTTCTTTCGTTCGTTCTTCTTTTTCGTTCGTTCGTTATTTCATTCGTTGTTTCGTTCGTTCTTTATTTCATTCGTTCTTTCGTTCGTTCTTCTTTTTCGTTCGTTCGTTATTTGGTTCGTTCGTTCATTATTTCGTTCATCCGGACATTATGTCGTTCGTTCGATCATTCTTTCGTTCATTCGTTATTTCGTTCATTCGTTATTTTGTTCGATCGTTATTTCGTTCGTTCTTCTTTTTCGTTCGTTCGTTATTTCATTCGTTCTTTCGTTCGTTCTTCTTTTTCGTTCGTTCGTTATTTCGTTCGTTCGTTCGTTATTTCGTTCATCCGGACATTATGTCGTTCGTTCGATCATTCTTTCGTTCATTCGTTATTTCGTTCATTCGTTATTTTGTTCGATCGTTATTTCGTTCGTTCGTTATTTCATTCGTTCTTTCGTTCGTTCTTCTTTTTCGTTCGTTCGTTATTTCGTTCGTCGATCGTTATTTCGTTCATTCGATCGTACGTTCGTTCGTTATTTCGTTCGTCCGGTCATTATGTCGTTCGTTCGTTCATTATTTCGTTCGTTCGATCGTTCGTTATTTCGTTCGTTCGACCGGTCGTTATTTCGTTTCTTCGTTATTTCGTTCGATTGTTCGTTCTTTCGTTCATTCTTTCATTCATTCATTATTTCGTTCGTTTATTCATTGGTTTGTTCGTTCGTTCGTTCATTCATTCACTATTTCGTTCCTGATTTCGTTCGTTATTTCGTTGGGTCGTTCGTTATGTCGTTCGTTCGTTTGTTATTTCATTCGTTCTTGATTTCATTCGTTCGTTCGTCCGTTATTTCGTTCGTTCATTCATTATTTCTTTCGTTCATTCATTATTTCGTTCGTTCGTTCATTCATTCGTTATATCGTTCGTTCGTTCGTTTGTTCATTTGTATTTCGTTCGTTCGTTCGTTCATTCGCTCCTTATTTCATCCATTCATTCGTTCGTTCGTTCGATATTTCGTTCGTTCTTTCGTTCATTTGTTATTTCGTTCGTTTGTTCGTTATTTCCCTCGTTATTTCGTCTTTCGTTCGTTCGTTCATTCTTTCGTGCGTTCGCCATTTCGTTCGCGCCTTCGTTCGTTCGTTCATTATTTCGTTTGATCGATCGTTCATCCATAATTTCGTTTCTTCGTTAATTCGTTCCTTCGTTCTTTCGTTCATTCGTTATATTGTTGGATCGTTATTTCGTTCGTTCGTTATTTCATTCGTTCTTTCGGTCGTTCTTCTTTTTCGTTTGTTCTTTCGTTCGTTCTTCTTTTTCGTTCGTTCGTTATTTCGTTCGTTCGCTCGTTATTTCGTTCATTCGTTCGTACGTTCGTTCGTTATTTCGTTCGTCCGGTCATTATGTCGTTCATTCGATCATTCTTTCGTTCATTCGTTATTTTGTTCGATCGTTATTTCGTTCGTTCGTTATTTCATTCGTTATTTCGTTCGTTCTTCTTTTTCGTTCCTTGGTTATTTCGTTCGTCGCTCGGTATTTCGTTCATTCGTTCGTACGTTCGTTCGTTATTTCGTTCGTCCGGTCATTATGTCGTTCGTTCGATCATTCTTTCGTTCATTCGTTATTTCGTTCGTTCGTTCGTTCCTTCATAATTTCGTTCGTTTGTTCGTTCGTTCGTCATTTATTTCGTTCGTTCGTCATTTCGTTCGTTCGTTGGTCATTTCATTCGTTCATCATTTCGTTCGTTCGTCGATCATTTCGTTCGTTCGTTGGTCATTGCGTTCGTTCGTTGTTTCGTTATTTCGTGCGTTTGTTCGTTCGTTCGTTGTTTCGTTCGTTCATTATTTCGTTCGTTCATTATTTCGTTCGTTCGATCGTTCGTTATTTCGTTCGTTCGACAGGTCGTTATTTCGTTTGTTCGTTATTTCGTTCGATTGTTCGTTCTTTCGTTCATTCTTTCGTTCATTCGTTATTTCGTTCGTGTATTCCTTGGTTTTTTCGTTCGTTCATTCATTCATTCATTATCTCGTTCTTGATTTCATTCGTTAATTCGTTCGTTCGTTTTTTCGTTCGGTCGTTCGTTATGTCGTTCGTTCGTCCGTTATTTAGTTCATTCGTTCATTCATTTGTTATATCGTTCGTTTGTTCGTTTGTTCATTTGTTTTTCGTTCGTTCGATCGGTCTTTCGTTCTTTCGTTCGTTCGTTCGTTCGTTTTTCTTTCGTTCGTTCATTCAATGTTTCGTTCGTTCATTCATTATTTCGTTCGTTGATTCGTTCGTTATATCGTTATTTCGATTGTTCGTTCGTTATTTAGTTATTTCGATCGTTCTTTCGTTCGTTCTTCTTTTTCGTTCGTTCGTTATTTGGTTCGTTCGTTCATTATTTCGTTCATCCGGACATTATGTCGTTCGTTCGATCATTCTTTCGTTCATTCGTTATTTCGTTCATTCGTTATTTTGTTCGATCGTTATTTCGTTCGTTCTTCTTTTTCGTTCGTTCGTTATTTCATTCGTTCTTTCGTTCGTTCTTCTTTTTCGTTCGTTCGTTATTTCGTTCGTTCGTTCGTTATTTCGTTCATCCGGACATTATGTCGTTCGTTCGATCATTCTTTCGTTCATTCGTTATTTCGTTCATTCGTTATTTTGTTCGATCGTTATTTCGTTCGTTCGTTATTTCATTCGTTCTTTCGTTCGTTCTTCTTTTTCGTTCGTTCGTTATTTCGTTCGTCGATCGTTATTTCGTTCATTCGATCGTACGTTCGTTCGTTATTTCGTTCGTCCGGTCATTATGTCGTTCGTTCGTTCATTATTTCGTTCGTTCGATCGTTCGTTATTTCGTTCGTTCGACCGGTCGTTATTTCGTTTCTTCGTTATTTCGTTCGATTGTTCGTTCTTTCGTTCATTCTTTCATTCATTCATTATTTCGTTCGTTTATTCATTGGTTTGTTCGTTCGTTCGTTCAATCATTCACTATTTCGTTCCTGATTTCGTTCGTTATTTCGTTGGGTCGTTCGTTATGTCGTTCGTTCGTTTGTTATTTCATTCGTTCTTGATTTCATTCGTTCGTTCGTCCGTTATTTCGTTCGTTCATTCATTATTTCTTTCGTTCATTCATTATTTCGTTCGTTCGTTCATTCATTCGTTATATCGTTCGTTCGTTCGTTTGTTCATTTGTATTTCGTTCGTTCGTTCGTTCATTCGCTCCTTATTTCATCCATTCATTCGTTCGTTCGATATTTCGTTCGTTCTTTCGTTCATTTGTTATTTCGTTCGTTTGTTCGTTATTTCCCTCGTTATTTCGTCTTTCGTTCGTTCGTTCATTCTTTCGTGCGTTCGCCATTTCGTTCGCGCCTTCGTTCGTTCGTTCATTATTTCGTTTGATCGATCGTTCATCCATAATTTCGTTTCTTCGTTAATTCGTTCCTTCGTTCTTTCGTTCATTCGTTATATTGTTGGATCGTTATTTCGTTCGTTCGTTATTTCATTCGTTCTTTCGGTCGTTCTTCTTTTTCGTTTGTTCTTTCGTTCGTTCTTCTTTTTCGTTCGTTCGTTATTTCGTTCGTTCGCTCGTTATTTCGTTCATTCGTTCGTACGTTCGTTCGTTATTTCGTTCGTCCGGTCATTATGTCGTTCATTCGATCATTCTTTCGTTCATTCGTTATTTTGTTCGATCGTTATTTCGTTCGTTCGTTATTTCATTCGTTATTTCGTTCGTTCTTCGTTTTCGTTCCTTGGTTATTTCGTTCGTCGCTCGGTATTTCGTTCATTCGTTCGTACGTTCGTTCGTTATTTCGTTCGTCCGGTCATTATGTCGTTCGTTCGATCATTCTTTCGTTCATTCGTTATTTCGTTCGTTCGTTCGTTCCTTCATAATTTCGTTCGTTTGTTCGTTCGTTCGTCATTTATTTCGTTCGTTCGTCATTTCGTTCGTTCGTTGGTCATTTCATTCGTTCATCATTTCGTTCGTTCGTCGGTCATTTCGTTCGTTCGTTGGTCATTGCGTTCGTTCGTTGTTTCGTTATTTCGTGCGTTTGTTCGTTCGTTCGTTGTTTCGTTCGTTCATTATTTCGTTCGTTCGATCGTTCGTTATTTCGTTCGTTCGACAGGTCGTTATTTCGTTTGTTCGTTATTTCGTTCGATTGATCGTTCTTTCGTTCATTCTTTCGTTCATTCGTTATTTCGTTCGTGTATTCCTTGGTTTTTTCGTTCGTTCATTCATTCATTCATTATCTCGTTCTTGATTTCGTTCGTTAATTCGTTCGTTCGTTATTTCGTTCGGTCGTTCGTTATGTCGTTCGTTCGTCCGTTATTTAGTTCATTCGTTCATTCATTTGTTATATCGTTCGTTTGTTCGTTTGTTCATTTGTTTTTCGTTCGTTCGATCGGTCTTTCGTTCTTTCGTTCGTTCGTTCGTTCGTTTTTCTTTCGTTCGTTCATTCAATGTTTCGTTCGTTCATTCATTATTTCGTTCGTTGATTCGTTCGTTATATCGTTATTTCGATTGTTCGTTCGTTATTTAGTTATTTCGATCGTTCTTTCGTTATTTCGTTCGTTTTTTCGTTCATTCTTTAGATCGTTCTTTATTTCGTTCGTTCGTTATTTCATTCGTTTGTCCATTCGTTCATTCTCTCCTTATTTTGCTCATTCATTCGTTCGTTCGTTCAATCTTTCGGTCGTTCGTTTGTCCGTTCGAATTTCGTTCGGTTGTTCTTTCGTTCGTTTGTCATTTCGTTCGTTTGTTCGTTATTTCATTCGTTTGTCCGGTCGTTCGTTTGTTCGTTCGTTCGTCCGTTCGTTCATTATTTCGTTCGCTCGTTCGTTATGTCGTTCGTTCGTCCGTTATTTCGTTCGTTCGTTCATTCATTATTTCGTTCGTTCATTCATTATTTCGTTCGTTCGTTCATTCGTTCGTTATATCGTTCGTTCGGTCGTTTGTTCATTTGTTTTTCGTTCGTTCGTTATTTCATTCGTTTGTTCGTTATTTCATTCGTTTGTCCGTTCGTTCATTTGCTCCTTATTTCATTCATTCGTTCGTTCGTTCGTTCGTTCGATATTTCGTTCGTTCTTTCGTTCGTTTGTTATTTCGTTCGTTTGTTCGTTATTTCATTCATTTGTCCGTTCGTTCGTTATTTCGTTCGATCGTTCTTTCCTTCTTTCGTTCGTTCGTTCGTTCGTTCGTTCGTTTTTCGTTCGATCGTTATTTCGTTCGTTCGTTCATTGTTTCGTTCGTTCATTCATTATTTCGTTCGTTTATTCGTATGTTATATCGTTCGTTCTTTCGTTTGTTCATTTGTTTTTTCATTCTTTCGTTCGTTATTTCGATCGTTCTTTCGTTATTTCGTTCGTTTTTTCGTTCATTCTTTTGTCTTTCGTTCGTTATATCGTTCTTTTTTTCTTTCGGCCTTTCATTCGTTATTTCGTTCATTCGTTCGTTCGTTCGTTATTTCGTTCGTTCGTTCGTTCGTCCGTTCGTTCATTATTTCGTTCGCTCATTCGTTATGTCATTCGTTCCTTCACTATTTCGTTCGTTCATTCGTTCGTTATATCGTTCGTTCGTTTGTTTGTTCATTTGTTTTTCGTTCGTTCGTTATTTCATTCGTTTGTTCGTTATTTTATTCGTTTGTTCGTTATTTCATGCGTTTGTCCGTTTGTTCATTCGCTCCTTATTTCATTCATTCATTCGTTCGTTCGTTCGTTCGATATTTCGTTCGTTCTTTCGTTCGTTTGTTATTTCTTTCGTTTGTTCGTTATTTCATTCTTTTGTCCGTTCGTTCGTTATTTAGTTCGATCGTTCTTTCGTTCCTTCGTTCGTTCGTTCGTTTTTTCGTTATTTCGTTCGTTCATTCATTGTTTCGTTCGTTCATTCATTATTTCGTTCGTTCATTCGTTCTTTATATCGTTCGTTATTTCGTTTGTTCGTTCGTTCATTCTTTCGCTATTTAGTTCGTTATTTCGCTCGTTATTTCGTTCATTCGTTCGTTCTTTCGTTATTTCCTTCGTTCGTTCGGTATTTCGTTCGTTCATTTGCTCAGTCATTCTTTCGTCCATTGTGTATTCCGTTCGTTCGTTATTTCGTTCCTTCGTTTGTTCGTTCGTTATTTCGTTCGTTCGTTCGTTTGTTCATTTGTTTTTCGTTCGTTATTTCATTCGTTTGTTCGTTATTTCATTCGTTTGTCCGTTCGTTCATTTGCTCCTTATTTCATTCATTCATTCGTTCGTTCGTTCGTTCGATATTTCGTTCGTTCTTTCGTTCGTTTGTTATTTCGTTCGTTTGTTCGTTATTTCATTCATTTGTCCGTTCGTTCGTTATTTCGTTCGGTCGTTCGTTCGTTTTTCGTTCGATCGTTATTTCGTTCGTTCATTCATTGTTTCGTTCGTTCATTCATTATTTCGTTCGTTCATTCATTATTTCGTTCGTTTATTCGTATGTTATATCGTTCGTTCTTTCGTTCGTTATTTCGTTTGTTCGTTCGTTATTTAGTTATTTCGATTCATTTATTCGTTCGTTCGTTCGATATTTCGTTCGTTCTTTCGTTCATTTGTTATTTCGTTCGTTTGTTCGTTATTTCCGTCGTTATTTCGTCTTTCGTTCGTTCATTCATTATTTCGTTCGTTCGTTCATTCGTTCTTTATATCGATCGTTCGTTCGTTTGTTTATTCGCACGTTTGTTATTTCGCACGTTATTTCGTTCATTCTTTCGTTCTTTCGTTATTTCTTTCGTTCGTTCGTTACTTCGTTCGTTTATTTGCTCAGTCATTCTTTCGTCCATTGTGTATTCCGTTCGTTCGTTATTTCGTTCCTTCGTTTGTTCATTCGTTATTTCGTTCGTTCGTTATTTCATTCGTTTGTTATTTCGTTTGTTCGTTCGTTTTTTTCTTTCGTTCGTTCGTTATTTCGTTTATTCGTTCATTCGTTCGTTCGTTCATTCTTTCGTTCGTTCGTTCCATATTTCGTTCGTTCATTATTTCGTTTGATCGATCGTTCATCCATAATTTCGTTCGTTCGTTTCTTCGTTAATTCATTCCTTCGTTCTTTCGTTCGTTCGTTATTTTGTTCGATGGTTATTTCGTTCGTTCGTTATTTCATTCGTGCTTTCGTTCGTTCTTCTTTTTCGTTCGTTCGTTATGTCGTTCGTCCGGTCATTATGTCGTTCGTTCGTAGGTCATTGCGTTCGTTCGTTGTTTCGTTATTTCGTGCGTTTGTTCGTTTGTTCGTTATTTCGTTCGATTGTTCGTTCTTTTGTTCATTCTTTCGTTCATTCGTTATTTCGTTCGTTTATTCATTGGTTTGTTCGTTCGTTCGTTCATTCATTCATTATTTCGTTCCTGATTTCGTTCGTTAATTCGTTCGTTCGTTATTTCGTTGGGTCGTTCGTTATGTCGTTCGTTCGTTTGTTATTTCATTCCTTCTTGATTTCATTCGTTCGTTCGTCCGTTATTTCGTTCGTTCATTCATTATTTCTTTCGTTCATTCATTTCGTTCGTTCGTTCATTCATTCGTTATATCGTTCGTTCGTTCGTTCGTTTGTTCATTTGTTTTTCGTTCGTTCGTTCGTTCATTCGCTCCTTATTTCATTCATTCATTCGTTCGTTCGTTCGATATTTCGTTCGTTCTTCCGTTCATTTGTTATTTTGTTCGTTTGTTCGTTATTTCCCTCGTTATTTCGTCTTTAGTTCGTTCTTTCGTTATTTCTTTCGTTCGTTCGTTATGTCGTTCGTTCATTTGCTCAGTCATTCTTTCGTCCATTGTGTATTCCGTTCGTTCGTTATTTCGTTCCTTCGTTTGTTCGTTCGTTATTTCGTTCGTTCGTTATTTCATTCGTTCGTTATTTCGTTTGTTCGTTCATTCGTTCGTTCGTTCATTCTTTCTTTCGTTCGCCATTTCGTTCGCGCCTTCGTTCGTTCGTTTGTTTCTTCGTTCGATCATTCGTTATTTCTATCACACTCTTGTCCATTCCTTATTTCATTCGTTCGTTCGTTCGTTCGTTCGTTCGTTTAATGTTTCGTTCGTTCCTTATTTTTTTCGTTCGTTCGTTCATTATTTCGTTTGATCGGTCGTTCATCCATAATTTCGTTTCTTCGTTAATTCGTTCCTTCGTTCTTTCGTTCATTCGTTATTTTGTTCGATCGTTATTTCGTTCGTTCGTTATTTCATTGGTTCTTTCGTTCGTTCGTTATTTCATTCGTTCTTTCGTTCGTTCTTCTTTTTCGTTCGTTCGTTATTTCGTTCGTTCGCTCCTTATTTCGTTCATTCGTTCGTACGTTCGTTCGTTATTTCGTTCGTCCGGTCATTATCGTTCGTTCGATCATTCATTCGTTCATTCGTTATTTCGTTCATTCGTTATTTTGTTCGATCGTTATTTCGTTCGTTCGCTATTTCATTCGTTCTTTCGTTCGTTCTTCTTTTTCGTTCGTTCGTTATTTCGTTCGTTTTTTCGTTCGTTCTTCTTTTTCGTTTGTTCGTTATTTCCCTCGTTATTTCGTCTTTCGTTCGTTCTTTCGTTATTTCATTCGTTCGTTATTTCGTTTGATCGTTCGTTTTTTCATTCGTTCGTTCGTTATTTCGTTTGTTCGTTCATTCGTTCGTTCGTTCATTCTTTCGTTCGTTCGCTATTTCGTTCGCGCCTTCGTTCGTTCGTTTGTTTTTTCGTTCGTTTGTTTTTTCGTTCGTTCTTTATTTCGTTTGATCGATCGTTCATCCATAATTTCGTTTCTTCGTTAATTCGTTCCTTCGTTATTTCGTTCATTCGTTATTTTGTTCGATCGTTATTTCGTTCGTTCTTTCGTTCGTTCTTCTTTTTCGTTCGTTATTTCGTTCGTTCGCTCGTTATTTCGTTCATTCGTTCGTACGTTCGATTTATTGTTTCGTTCGTCCGGTCATTATGTCGTTCGTTCGATCATTCTTTCGTTCATTCGTTATTTCGTTCATTCGTTCGTACGTTCGTCCGGTCATTATGTCGTTCGTTCGATCATTCTTTCGTTCATTCGTTATTTCGTTCATTCGTTATTTTGTTCGATCGTTATTTCGTTCGTTCGTTATTTCATTCGTTCTTTCATTCGTTCTTCTTTTTCGTTCGTTCGTTATTTCGTTCGACGCTCGTTATTTCGTTCATTCGTTCGTACGTTCGTTCGTTATTTCGTTCGTCCGGTCATTATGTCGTTCATTCGATCATTCTTTCGTTCATTCGTTATTTCGTTCGTTCGTTCGTTATTTCGTTCGTTCCTTCATAATTTCGTTCGTTTGTTCCTTCGTTCGTCATTTCTTTCGTTCGTTCGTTGGTCATTTCATTCGTTCATCATTTCGTTCGTTCGTTGGTCATTTCGTTCGTTCGTTGGTCATTGCGTTCGTTCGTTGTTTCGTTATTTCGTGCGTTTGTTCGTTCGTTCGTTGTTTCGTTCGTTCATTATTTCGTTCGTTCGATCGTTCGTTATTTCTTTCGTTCGACCGGTCGTTATTTCGTTTGTTCATTATTTCGTTCGATTGTTCGTACTTTCGTTCATTCTTTCGTTCATTCGTTATTTCGTTCGTTTATTCATTGTGTTTGTTCGTTCGTTCGTTCATTCATTCATTATTTCGTTCCTGATTTCGTTCGTTAATTCGTTCGTTCGTTATTTCGTTGGGTCGTTCGTTATGTCGTTCGTTCGTTTGTTATATCATTCGTTCGGTCGTCCTTTATTTCGTTCGTTCATTCATTATTTCTTTCGTTCATTCATTATTTCGTTCGTTCGTTCATTCATTCGTTATATCGTTCGTTCGTTCGTTTGTTCATTTGTTTTTCGTTCGTTCGATCGGTCTTTCGTTCTTTCGTTCGTTCGTTCGTTCGTTTTTCGTTCGTTCGTTTTTCCTTCGTTCGTTCATTCATTGTTTCGTTCGTTCATTCATTATTTCGTTCGTTCATTCGTTCGTTATATCGTTATTTCGTTTGTTCGTTCGTTATTTAGTTATTTCGATCGTTCTTTCGTTATTTCGTTCGTTTTCTCGTTCATTCTTTTGTCTTTCGTTCGTTATATCATTCTTTTTTTCTTTCGGCCTTTCATTCGTTATTTCGTTTGTTCGTTCGTTCATTCTTTCGATATTTAGTTTGTTATTTCGCTTGTTATTTCGTTCATTCGTTCGTTCGTTCAATCTTTCGTTCGTTCGTTCGTCCGTTCGATATTTCGTTCGGTTGTTCTTTCGTTCGTTTGTCATTTCGTTCGTTTGTTCGTTATTTCATTCGTTTGTCCGGTCGTTCGTTTCTTCGTTCGTTCGTCCGTTCGTTCATTATTTCGTTCGCTCGTTCGTTATGTCGTTCGTTCGTCCGTTATTTCGTTTGTTCATTCATTATTTCGTTCGTTTATTCATTATTTCGTTCGTTCGTTCATTCGTTCGTTATATCGTTCGTTCGTTCGTTTGTTCATTTGTTTTTCGTTCGTTATTTCATTCGTTTGTTCGTTATTTCATTCGTTTGTCCGTTCGTTCATTTGCTCCTTATTTCATTCATTCATTCGTTCGTTCGTTCGTCCGTTCGTTCATTATTTCGTTCGCTCATTCGTTATGTCATTCGTTCATTCACTATTTCATTCGTTCATTCGTTCGTTATATCGTTCGTTCGTTTGTTTGTTCATTTGTTTTTCGTTCGTTCGTTATTTCATTCGTTTGTTCGTTATTTTATTCGTTTGTTCGTTATTTCATGCGTTTGTCCGTTTGTTCATTCGCTCCTTATTTCATTCATTCATTCGTTCGTTCGTTCGTTCGATATTTCGTTCGTTCTTTCGTTCGTTTGTTATTTCTTTCGTTTGTTCGTTATTTCATTCTTTTGTCCGTTCGTTCGTTATTTCGTTCGATCGTTCTTTCGTTCCTTCGTTCGTTCGTTCGTTCGTTTTTCGTTCGTTCGTTATTTCGTTCGTCCATTCATTGTTTCGTTCGTTCATTCATTATTTCGTTCGTTCATTCGTTCTTTATATCGTTCGTTATTTCGTTTGTTCGTTCGTTCATTCTTTCGCTATTTAGTTCGTTATTTCGCTCGTTATTTCGTTCATTCGTTCGTTCTTTCGTTATTTCCTTCGTTCGTTCGGTATTTCGTTCGTTCATTTGCTCAGTCATTCTTTCGTCCATTGTGTATTCCGTTCGTTCGTTATTTCGTTCCTTCGTTTGTTCGTTCGTTATTTCGTTCGTTCGTTCGTTTGTTCATTTGTTTTTCGTTCGTTATTTCATTCGTTTGTTCGTTATTTCATTCGTTTGTCCGTTCGTTCATTTGCTCCTTATTTCATTCATTCATTCGTTCGTTCGTTCGTTCGATATTTCGTTCGTTCTTTCGTTCGTTTGTTATTTCGTTCGTTTGTTCGTTATTTCATTCATTTGTCGCTTCGTTCGTTATTTCGTTCGTTCGTCCGTTTGTTCTTTTGTTTTTCGTTCGTTCGTTATTTCATCTGTTTGTTCGTTATTTCATTCGTTTGTCCGTTCGTTCATTTGCTCCTTATTTCATTCATTCATTCGTTCGTTCGTTCGTTCGATATTTCGTTCGTTCTTTCGTTCGTTTGTTATTTCGTTCGTTTGTTCGTTATTTCATTCATTTGTCCGTTCGTTCGTTATTTCGTTCGGTCGTTCGTTCGTTTTTCGTTCGATCGTTATTTCGTTCGTTCATTCATTGTTTCGTTCGTTCATTCATTATTTCGTTCGTTCATTCATTATTTCGTTCGTTTATTCGTATGTTATATCGTTCGTTCTTTCGTTCGTTATTTCGTTTGTTCGTTCGTTATTTAGTTATTTCGATTCATTCATTCATTCGTTCGTTCGATATTTCGTTCGTTCTTTCGTTCATTTGTTATTTCGTTCGTTTGTTCGTTATTTCCGTCGTTATTTCGTCTTTCGTTCGTTCATTCATTATTTCGTTCGTTCGTTCATTCGTTCGTTATATCGTTCGTTCGTTCGTTTGTTCATTCGCACGTTTGTTATTTCGCACGTTATTTCGTTCATTCTTTCGTTCTTTCGTTATTTCTTTCGTTCGTTCGTTATTTCGTTCGTTCATTTGCTCAGTCATTCTTTCGTCCATTGTGTATTCCGTTCGTTCGTTATTTCGTTCCTTCGTTTGTTCATTCGTTATTTCGTTCGTTCGTTATTTCATTCGTTTGTTATTTCGTTTGTTCGTTTGTTTTTTTCTTTCGTTCGTTCGTTATTTCGTTTATTCGTTCATTCGTTCGTTCGTTCATTCTTTCGTTCGTTCGTTCAATCATTGTAATTTCTTTCGTTCGTTCGCTCTTTCGTTCGCGCATTCGTTCGTTCGTTTGTTTTTTCGTTCGATCATTCGTTATTTCGTTCACACTCTTGTTCGTTCCTTATTTCATTCATTCGTTCGTTCGTTCGTTCGTTCATTCAATCTTTCGTTCGTTCCTTATTTCGTTCGTTCATTATTTCGTTTGATCGATCGTTCATCCATAATTTCGTTCGTTCGTTTCTTCGTTAATTCATTCCTTCGTTCTTTCGTTCGTTCGTTATTTTGTTCGATGGTTATTTCGTTCGTTCGTTATTTCATTCGTGCTTTCGTTCGTTCTTCTTTTTCGTTCGTTCGTTATTTCGTTCGTCCGGTCATTATGTCGTTCGTTCGATCATTCTTTCGTTCATTCGTTATTTCGTTCGTTCGTTCGTTCGTTATTTAGTTTGTTCGTTCGGTGTATCGTTAGTTCGGTCGTTCATTCGTTCGTTATTTCGTTCGTTCCTTCATAATTTCGTTCGTTTTTTCGTCCGTTCGTCATTTCGTTCGTTCGTTGGTCATTGCGTTCTTTCGTAGGTCATTGCGTTCGTTCGTTGTTTCGTTATTTCGTGCGTTTGTTCGTTTGTTCGTTATTTCGTTCGATTGTTCGTTCTTTTGTTCATTCTTTCGTTCATTCGTTATTTCGTTCGTTTATTCATTGGTTTGTTCGTTCGTTCGTTCATTCATTCATTATTTCGTTCCTGATTTTGTTCGTTAATTCGTTCGTTCGTTATTTCGTTGGGTCGTTCGTTATGTCGTTCGTTCGTTTGTTATTTCATTCCTTCTTGATTTCATTCGTTCGTTCGTCCGTTATTTCGTTCGTTCATTCATTATTTCTTTCGTTCATTCATTTCGTTCGTTCGTTCATTCATTCGTTATATCGTTCGTTCGTTCGTTTGTTCATTTGTTTTTCGTTCGTTCGTTCGTTCATTCGCTCCTTATTTCATTCATTCATTCGTTCGTTCGTTCGATATTTCGTTCGTTCTTCCGTTCATTTGTTATTTTGTTCGTTTGTTCGTTATTTCCCTCGTTATTTCGTCTTTAGTTCGTTCTTTCATTCATTATTTCGTTCATTCATTGTTTCGTTCGTTCATTCATTATTTCGTTCGTTTATTCGTATGTTATATCGTTCGTTCTTTCGTTTGTTCATTTGTTTTTTCATTCTTTCGTTCGTTATTTCGTTTGTTCGTTCGTTATTTAGTTATTTCGATCGTTCTTTTGTTATTTCATTCGTTTTTCGTTCATTCTTTTGTCTTTCGTTCGTTATATCGTTCTTTTTCTCTTTCGTCCATTGTGTATTCCGTTCGTTCGTTATTTCGTTCCTTCGTTTGTTCGTTCGTTATTTCGTTCGTTCGTTATTTCATTCGTTCGTTATTTCGTTTGTTCGTTCGTTTTTTCTTTCGTTCGTTCGTTATTTCGTTTATTCGTTCATTCGTTCGTTCGTTCGTTCATTCTTTCGTTCGTACGTTCATTCAATGTAATTTCTTTCGTTCGTTCGCCCATTCGTTCGCGCCTTCATTCGCTCGTTTGTTTTTTCGTTCGATCATTCGTTATTTCGTTCACACTCTTGTTCGTTCCTTATTTCATTCATTCGTTCGTTCGTTCGTTCAATCTTTCGTTCGTTCAATCTTTCGTTCGTTCGTTATTTCGTTCGTTCATTCGTTATTTAGTTTGTTCGTTCGGTGTATCGTTAGTTCGGTCGTTCATTCATTCGTTATTTCGTTCGTTCCTTCATAATTTCGTTCGTTTTTTCGTTCGTTCGTCATTTCGTTCGTTCGTTGGTCATTTCATTCGTTCATCAATTCGTTCGTTCGTTGGTCATTTCGTCTGTTCGTTGGTCATTGCGTTCGTTCGTTGTTTCGTTATTTCGTGCGTTTGTTCGTTCGTTCGTTGTTTTGTTCGTTCATTATTTCGTTCGTTCGATCGTTCGTTATTTCGTTTGTTCGTTATTTCGTTCGATTGTTCGTTCTTTCGTTCATTCTTTCATTCATTCGTTATTTCGTTCGTTTATTCATTGGTTTGTTCGTTCGTTCGTTCATTCATTCATTATTTCGTTCCTGATTTCGTTCGTTAATTCGTTCGTTCGTTATTTCGTTGGGTCGTTCGTTATGTCGTTCGTTCGTTATTTCATTCGTTTGTCCGGTCGTTCGTTTGTTCGTTCGTTCGTCCGTTCGTTCATTATTTCGTTCATTCATTATTTCGTTCGTTCATTCATTATTTCGTTCGTTCGTTTGTTCATCTGTTTTTCGTTCGTTCGTTATTTCATTCGTTTGTTCGTTATTTCATTCGTTTGTCCGTTCGTTCATTTGCTCCTTATTTCATTCATTCATTCGTTCGTTCGTTCGTTCGATATTTCGTTCGTTCATTATTTCTTTCGTTCGTTCGTTCCTTATTTCGTTCGTTCATTATTTCGTTTGATCGATCGTTCATCCATAATTTCGTTCGTTCGTTTCTTCGTTAATTCGTTCCTTCGTTCTTTCGTTCATTCGTTAGTTTGTTCGATGGTTATTTCGTTCGTCCGTTATTTCATTCGTTCTTTCGTTCGTTCTACTTTTTCGTTCGTTCGTTATTTCGTTCGTCCGGTCATTATGTCGTTCGTTCGATCATTCTTTCGTTCATTCGTTATTTCGTTCGTTCGTTCGTTCGTTCGTTATTTAGTTTGTTCGTTCGGTGTATCGTTAGTTCGGTCGTTCATTCGTTCGTTATTTCGTTCGTTCCTTCATAATTTCGTTCGTTTTTTCGTTCGTTCGTCATTTCGTTCGTTCGTTGGTCATTTCGTTCGTTCGTTGGTCATTGCGTTCGTTCGTTTGTTCATTATTTCGTTCGTTCGATCGTTCGTTATTTCGTTCGTTCGACCGGTCGTTATTTCGTTTGTTCGTTATTTCGTTCGATTGTTCGTTCTTTCGTTCATTCTTTCGTTCATTCGTTATTTCGTTCGTTTATTCATTGGTTTGTTCGTTCGTTCGTTCATTCTTTCATTATTTCGTTCCTGATTTCGTTCGTTAATTCATTCGTTCGTTATTTCGTTGGGTCGTTCGTTATGTCGTTCGTTCGTTCGTTATTTCATTCGTTCTTGATTTCATTCGTTCGTTCGTCCGTTATTTCATTCGTTCATTCATTATTTCTTTCGTTCATTCATTATTTAGTTCGGTCGTTCATTCATTCGTTATATCGTTCGTTCGTTCGTTTGTTCATTTGTTTTTCGTTCGTTCGATCGGTCTTTCGTTCTTTCGTTCGTTCGTTCGTTTTTCATTCGTTCGTTCATTCATTCTTTCGTTCGTTCATTCATTATTTCGTTCGTTCATTCGTTCGTTATATCGTTATTTCGTTTGTTCGTTCGTTATTTAGTTATTTCGATCGTTCGTTCGTTATTTCGTTCGTTTTTTCGTTCATTCTTTTGTCTTTCGTTCGTTATATCGTTCTTTTTTTCTTTCGGCCTTTCATTCGTTAATTCGTTTGTTCGTTCGTTCATTCTTTCGCTATTTAGTTCGTTTTTTCGGTTGTTATTCCGTTCATTCGTTCGTTCTTTCGTTATTTCTTTCGTTCGTTCGTTATTTCGTTCGTTCTTTCTTTCGTTCGTTCGTTCGTTATTTCGTTCGTTCGTTAGTTCGTCCGTTCGTTCATTATTTCGTTCGCTCATTCGTTATGTCGTTCGTTCATTCACTATTTCGTTCGTTCGTTCATTCGTTCGTTATATCGTTCGTTCGTTTGTTTGTTCATTTGTTTTTCGTTCGTTCGTTATTTCATTCGTTTGTTCGTTATTTTATTCGTTTGTTCGTTATTTCATGCGTTTGTCCGTCTGTTCATTCGCTCCTTATTTCATTCATTCATTCGTTCGTTCGTTCGTTCGATATTTCGTTCGTTCTTTCGTTCGTTTGTTATTTCTTTCGTTTGTTCGTTATTTCATTCTTTTGTCCGTTCGTTCGTTATTTCGTTTGATCGTTCTTTCGTTCCTTCGTTCGATTGTTCGTTCGTTTTTCGTTCGTTATTTCGTTCGTTCATTCATAGTTTCGTTCGTTCATTCATTATTTCGTTCGTTCCTTCGTTCGTTATATCGTTCGTTATTTCGTTTGTTCGTTCGTTCATTCTTTCGCTATTAATTCGTTATTTCGCTCGTTATTTCGTTCATTCGTTCGTTCGGTCGATTGTTATTTTGTTTGTTCGTTCCTTCTTTAGATCGTTCGTTATTTCGTTCGTTCGTTATTTCATTCGTTTGTCCGTTCGTTCATTTTCTCCTTATTTCACTCATTCATTCGTTCGGTCGTTCAATCTTTTGTTCGTTCTTTCGTCCGTTCGATATTTCGTTCGTTCGTTCGCCCTTTCGTTCGATCATACGTTATTTCGTTCACACTCTTGTTCGTTCCATATTTCATTCATTCGTTCGTTCGTTCATTCAATCTTTCGTTCGTTCCTTATTTCTTTCGTTCGTTCGTTCCTTATTTCGTTCGTTCATTATTTCGTTTGATCGATCGTTCATCCATAATTTCGTTCGTTCGTTTCATCGTTAATTCGTTCCTTCGTTCTTTCGTTCGTTCTTTATTTTGTTCGATGGTTATTTCGTTCGTTCGGTCGTTATTTCGTTCGTTCGTTCGTTATTTAGTTTGTTCGTTCGGTGTATCGTTAGTTCGGTCGTTCATTCGTTCGTTATTTCGTTCGTTCCTTCATAATTTCGTTCGTTTTTTCGTTCGTTCGTCATTTCGTTCGTTCGTCATTTCGTTCGTTCGACCGGTCGTTATTTCGTTTGTTCGTTCTTTCGTTCATTCTTTCGTTCATTTGTTATTTCGTTCGTTTATTCATTGGTTTGTTCGTTCGTTCATTCATTCATTCATTATTTCGTTTCTGATTTCGTTCGTTAATTCGTTCGTTCGTTATTTCGTTCATTCATTATTTCGTTCGTTCATTCATTATTTCGTTCGTTCGTTCATTCGTTCGTTATATCGTTCGTTCGTTTGTTTGTTCATCTGTTTTTCGTTCGTTCGTTATTTCATTCGTTTGTTCGTTATTTCATTCGTTTGTCCGTTCGTTCATTTGCTCCTTATTTCATTCATTCATTCGTTCGTTCGTTCGTTCGATATTTCGTTCGTTCTTTTGTTCGTTTGTTATTTCGTTCGTTTGTTCGTTATTTCATTCATTTGTCCGTTCGTTCGTTATTTCATTCGATCGTTCTTTCGTTCTTTCGTTCGTTCGTTCGTGCGTTCGTTTTTCGTTCGATCGTTATTTCGTTCGTTCATTCATTGTTTCGTTCGTTCATTCATTATTTCGTTCGTTTATTCGTATGTTATATCGTTCGTTCTTTCGTTTGTTCATTTGTTTTTTCATTCTTTCGTTCGTTATTTCGTTTATTCGTTCGTTATTTAGTTATTTCGATCGTTCTTTCGTTATTTCTTTCGTTCGTTCGCCCTTTCGTTCGCGCCTTCGTTCGTTCGCCCTTTCGTTCGCGCCTTCGTTCGTTCGTTTGTTTTTTCGTTCGATCATTCGTTATTTCGTTCACACTATTGTTCGTTCCTTATTTCATTCATTCATTCATTCGTTCGTTCGTTCAATCTTTCGTTCGTTCCTTATTTCATTCATTCGTTCGTTCGTTCGTTCGTTCAATCTTTCGTTCGTTCCTTATTTCTTTCGTTCGTTCGTTCCTTATTTCGTTCGTTCATTATTTCGTTTGATTGATCGTTCATCCATAATTTCGTTCGTTCGTTTCTTCGTTAATTCGTTCCTTCGTTCTTTCGTTCATTCGTTATTTTGTTCGATGGTTATTTCGTTCGTCCGTTATTTCATTCGTTCTTTCGTTCGTTCTACTTTCTCGTTCGTTCGTTATTTCGTTCGTCCGGTCATTATGTCGTTCGTTCGATCATTCTTTCGTTCATTCGTTATTTCGTTCGTTCGTTCGTTATTTAGTTTTTTTCGTTCGGTGTATCGTTAGTTCGGTCGTTCATTCGTTCGTTATTTCGTTCGTTCCTTCATAATTTCGTTCGCTTTTTCGTTCGTTCGTCATTTCGTTCGTTCGTTCGACATTTCATTCGTTCATCATTTCGTTCGTTCGTTCGTTCGTTCGATATTTCTTTCGTTCTTTCGTTCATTTGTTATTTCGTTCGTTTGTTCGTTATTTGCCTCGTTATTTCGTCTTTCGTCCGTTCTTTCGTTATTTCTTTCGTTCGTTCGTTATTTCGTTCGTTCATTTGCTCATTCATTCTTTCGTCCATTGTGTATTCCGTTCGTTCGTTATTTCGTTCCTTCGTTTGTTCGTTCGTTCGTTCGTTCGTTATTTCGTTTGTTCGTTCGTTTTTTCTTTCGTTCGTTCTACTTTTTCGTTCGTTCGTTATTTCGTTCGTCCGGTCATTATGTCGTTCGTTCGATCATTCTTTCGTTCATTCGTTATTTCGTTCGTTCGTTCGTTATTTCGTTCGTTCGTTCGTTATTTAGTTTTTTCGTTCGGTGTATCGTTAGTTCGGTCGTTCATTCGTTCGTTATTTCGTTCGTTCCTTCATAATTTCGTTCGTTTTTTCGTTCGTTCGCCATTTCGTTCGTTCGTTCGTCATTTCGTTCGTTCGTTCGACATTTCATTCGTTCATCATTTCGTTCGTTCGTTGGTCATTTCGTTCGTTCGTTGGTCATTGCGTTCGTTCGTTGTTTCGTTCGTTCATTATTTCGTTCGTTCGATCGTTCGTTATTTCGTTCGTTCGACCGGTCATTGTTTCGTTTGATCGTTATTTCTTTCGATTGTTCGTTCTTTCGTTCATTCGTTCATTCATTCTTTCGCTATTTAGTTCGTTATTTCGGTTGTTATTCCGTTCATTCGTTCGTTCTTTCGTTATTTCTTTCGTTCGTTCGTTATTTCGTTCGTTCTTTCTTTCGTTCGTTCGTTCGTTCGTTCGTTATTTCGTTCGTTCGTTCGTTCGTCCGTTCGTTCATTATTTCGTTCGCTCATTCGTTATGTCGTTCGTTCATTCACTATTTCGTTCATTCGTTCATTCGTTCGTTATATCGTTCGTTCGTTTGTTTGTTCATTTGTTTTTCGTTCGTTCGTTATTTCGTTCGTTCGTTTCATCGTTAATTCGTTCCTTCGTTCTTTCGTTCGTTCTTTATTTTGTTCGATGGTTATTTCGTTCGTTCGGTCGTTATTTCGTTCGTTCGTTCGTTATTTAGTTTGTTCGTTCGGTGTATCGTTAGTTCGGTCGTTCATTCGTTCGTTCGTCATTTCGTTCGTTCGACCGGTCGTTATTTAGTTTGTTCGTTCTTTCGTTCATTCTTTCGTTCATTCGTTATTTCGTTCGTTTATTCATTGGTTTGTTCGTTCGTTCATTCATTAATTCATTATTTCGTTTCTGATTTCGTTCGTTAATTCGTTATTTTATTCGTTCGTTATTTGGTTTGTTCGTTCAATCGTTCGTTCGTTCATTCTTTCGTTCGTTCTACTTTTTCGTTCGTTCGTTATTTCGTTCGTCCGGTCATTATGTCGTTCGTTCGATCATTCTTTCGTTCATTCGTTATTTCGTTCGTTCGTTCGTTATTTCGTTCGTTCGTTCGTTATTTAGTTTTTTCGTTCGGTGCATCGTTAGTTCGGTCGTTCATTCGTTCGTTATTTCGTTCGTTCCTTCATAATTTCGTTCGTTTTTTCGTTCGTTCGTCATTTCGTTCGTTCGTTCGTCATTTCGTTCGTTCGTTCGACATTTCATTCGTTCATCATTTCGTTCGTTCGTTGGTCATTTCGATCGTTCGTTGGTCATTGCGTTCGTTCGTTGTTTCGTTCGTTCATTATTTCGTTCGTTCGATCGTTCGTTATTTCGTTCGTTCGACCGGTCGTTGTTTCGTTTGATCGTTATTTCGTTCGATTGTTCGTTCTTTCGTTCATTCGTTCGTTCATTCTTTCGCTATTTAGTTCGTTATTTCGGTTGTTATTCCGTTCATTCGTTCGTTCTTTCGTTATTTCTTTCGTTCATTCGTTATTTCGTTCGTTCTTTCTTTCGTTCGTTCGTTATTTCGTTCGTTCGTTCGTTCGTCCGTTCGTTCATTATTCGTTTGTTCGATCGTTCATCCATAATTTCTTTCGTTCGTTTCATCGTTAATTCGTTCCTTCGTTCTTTCGTTCGTTCTTTATTTTGTTCGATGGTTATTTCGTTCGTTCGGTCGTTATTTCGTTCGTTCGTTCGTTATTTAGTTTGTTCGTTCGGTGTATCGTTACTTCGGTCGTTCATTCGTTCGTTATTTCGTTCGTTCCTTCATAATTTCGTTCGTTTTTTCGTTCGTTCGTCATTTCGTTCGTTCGTCATTTCGTTCGTTCGACCGGTCGTTATTTAGTTTGTTCGTTCTTTCGTTCATTCTTTCGTTCATTCGTTATTTCGTTCGTTTATTCATTGGTTTGTTCGTTCGTTCATTCATTCATTCATTATTTCGTTTCTGATTTCGTTCGTTAATTCGTTCTTTCGTTATTTCGTTGGGTCGTTCGTTATGTCGTTCGTTCGTTTGTTATTTCATTATTCTCCTTATTCTCCTTATTTCATTCATTCATTCGTTCGTTCGTTCGTTCGATATTTCGTTCGTTCTTTCGTTCGTTTGTTATTTCTTTCGTTTGTTCGTTATTTCATTCATTTGTCCGTTCGTTCGTTTTTCGTTCGATCGTTATTTCGTTCGTTCATTCATTATTTCGTTCGTTCGTTCATTCGTTCGTTATATCGTTCGTTCTTTTGTTTGTTCATTTGTTTTTCGTTCGTTCGTTATTTCGTTCGTTTGTTCGTTATTTTATTCGTTTGTTCGTTATTTCATGCGTTTGTCCGTTTGTTCATTCGCTCCTTATTTCATTCATTCATTCGTTCGTTCGTTCGTTCGATATTTCGGTCGTTCTTTCGTTCGTTCCTTATTTCGTTCGTTCATTATTCCGTTTGATCGATCGTTCATCCATAATTTCGTTCGTTCGTTTCATCGATAATTCGTTCCTTCGTTCTTTCATTCGTTCTTTATTTTGTTCGATGGTTATTTCGTTCGTTCGGTCGTTATTTCGTTCGTTCGTTCGTTATTTAGTTTGTTCGTTCGGTGTATCGTTAGTTCGGTCGTTCATTCGTTCGTTATTTCGTTCGTTCCTTCATAATTTCGTTCGTTTTTTCGTTCGTTCGTCATTTCGTTCGTTTGTCATTTCGTTCGTTCGACCGGTCGTTATTTCGTTTGTTCGTTCTTTCGTTCATTCTTTCGTTCATTCGTTATTTCGTTCGTTTATTCATTGGTTTGTTCGTTCGTTCATTCATTCATTCATTATTTCGTTTCTGATTTCGTTCGTTAATTCGTTCTTTCGTTATTTCGTTGGGTCGTTCGTTATGTCGTTCGTTCGTTTGTTATTTCATTCGTTCTTGATTTCATTCGTTCGTTTGTCCGTTATTTCGTTCGTTCATTCATTATTTCGTTCGTTCGTTCATTCATTCGTTATATCGTTCGTTCGTTCGTTTGTTCATTTGTTTTTCGTTCGTTCGTTCGTTCATTCGCTCCTTATTTCATTCATTCATTCGTTCGTTCGTTCGATATTTCGTTCGTTCTTTCGTTCATTTGTTATTTCGTTCGTTTGTTCGTTATTTGCCTCGTTATTTCGTCTTTCGTTCGTTCTTTCGTTATTTCTTTCGTTCGTTCGTTATTTCGTTCGTTCATTTGCTCAGTCATTCTTTCGTCCATTGTGTATTCCGTTCGTTCGTTATTTCGTTCCTTCGTTTGTTCGTTCGTTCGTTATTTTATTCGTTCCTTATTTCGTTTGTTCGTTCGTTTTTTCTTTCGTTCGTTCGTTATTTCGTTTGTTCGTTCAATCGTTCGTTCGTTCATTCTTTCGTTCGTTCGCCATTTCGTTCGCGCCTTCGTTCGTTCGGTTGTTTTTTCGTTCGATCATTCGTTATTTCTATCACACTCTTGTTCGTTCCTTATTTCATTCATTCGTTCGTTCGTTCGTTCGTTCAATCTTTCGTTCGTTCCTTATTTTTTCGTTCGTTCGTTCATTATTTCGTTTGATCGATCGTTCATCCATAATTTCGTTTCTACGTTAATTCGTTCCTTCGTTCTTTCGTTCATTCCTTATTTTGTTCGATCGTTATTTCGTTCGTTCGTTATTTCATTCGTTCTTTCGTTCGTTCTTCTTTTTCGTTCGTTCGTTATTTCATTCGTTCTTTCGTTAGTTCGTTATTTCATTCGTTCTTTCGTTCTTCTTTTTCGTTCGTTCGTTATTTCGTTCGTTCGCTCGTTATTTCGTTCATTCGTTCGTACGTTCGTTCGTTATTTCGTTCGATCGTTATTTCGTTCGATCTTTATTTCGTTCGTTCTTTTGTTCGTTCGTTATTTCGTTCGTCCGGTCATTATGTCGTTCGTTCGATCATTCTTTCGTTCATTCGTTATTTCGTTCGTTCATTCGTTATTTCGTTCGTTCGTTCGTTATTTAGTTTTTTCGTTCGGTGTATCGTTAGTTCGGTCGTTCATTCGTTCGTTATTTCGTTCGTTCCTTCATAATTTCGTTCGTTTTTTCGTTCGTTCGTCATTTCGTTCGTTCGTTCGTCATTTCGTTCGTTCGTTCGACATTTCATTCGTTCATCATTTCGTTCGTTCGTTGGTCATTTCGTTCGTTCGTTGGTCATTGCGTTCGTTCGTTGTTTCGTTCGTTCATTATTTCGTTCGTTCGATCGTTCGTTATTTCGTTCGTTCGACCGGTCGTTGTTTCGTTTGATCGTTATTTCGTTCGATTGTTCGTTCTTTCGGTCATTCGTTCATTCATTCTTTCGCTATTTAGTTCGTTATTTCGGTTGTTATTCCGTTCATTCGTTCGTTCTTTCGTTATTTCTTTCGTTCGTTCGTTATTTCGTTCGTTCTTTCTTTCGTTCATTCGTTCGTTCGTTCGTTATTTCGTTCGTTCGTTCGTTCGTCCGTTCGTTCATTATTTCGTTCGCTCATTCGTTATGTCGTTCGTTCATTCACTATTTCGTTCATTCGTTCATTCGTTCGTTATATCGTTCGTTCGTTTGTTTGTTCATTTGTTTTTCGTTCGTTCGTTAATTCGCTCGTTTGTTCGTTATTTTATTCGTTTGTTCGTTATTTCATGCGTTTGTCCGTTTGTTCATTCGCTCCTTATTTCATTCATTCATTCGTTCGTTCGTTCGATATTTCGGTCGTTCTTTCGTTCGTTCGTTATTTCGTTCGATCGTTCTTTCGTTCCTTCGTTCGATTGCTCGTTCGTTTTTCCTTCGTTATTTCGTTCGTTCATTCATAGTTTCGTTCGTTCCTTCGTTCGTTATATCGTTCGTTATTTCGTTTGTTCGTTCGTTCATTCTTTCGCTATTAATTCGTTATTTCGCTCGTTATTTCGTTCATTCGTTCGTTCTTTCGTTATTTCCTTCGTTCATTTGCTCATTCATTCTTTCGTTCATTGTGTATTCCGTTCTTTCGTTATTTCGTTCCTTCGTTTGTTCGTTCGTTATTTCGTTCTTTCGTTATTTCGTTCGTTCGGTCGATTGTTATTTTGTTTTTTCGTTCCTTCTTTAGATCGTTCGTTATTTCGTTCGTTCGTTATTTCATTCGTTTGTCCGTTCGTTCATTTTCTCCTTATTTCACTCATTCATTCGTTCGGTCGTTCAATCTATCGTTCGTTCGTTCGTCCGTTCGATATTTCGTTCGTTCGTTCGCCCTTTCGTTCGTTCGTTTGTTTTTTCGTTCGATCATTCGTTATTTCGTTCACACTCTTGTTCGTTCCTTATTTCATTCATTCATTCGTTCGTTCATTCAATCTTTCGTTCGTTTCTTATTTCTTTCGTTCGTTCGTTCCTTATTTCGTTCGTTCATTATTCCGTTTGATCGATCGTTCATCCATAATTTCGTTCGTTCGTTTCATCGTTAATTCGTTCCTTCGTTCTTTCGTTCGTTCTTTATTTTGTTCGATGGTTATTTCGTTCGTTCGGTCGTTATTTCGTTCGTTCGTTCGTTATTTAGTTTGTTCGTTCTTTCGTTCATTCTTTCGTTCATTCCTTATTTCGTTCGTTTATTCTTTGGTTTGTTCGTTCGTTCATTCATTCATTCATTATTTCGTTTCAGATTTCGTTCGTTAATTCGTTCTTTCGTTATTGCGTTGGGTCGTTCGTTATGTCGTTCGTTCGTTTGTTATTTCATTCGTTCTTGATTTCATTCGTTCGTTCGTCCGTTATTTCGTTCGTTCATTCATTATTTCGTTCGTTCGTTCATTCATTCGTTATATCGTTCGTTCGTTCGTTTGTTCATTTGTTTTTCGTTCGTTCGTTCGTTCATTCGCTCCTTATTTCATTCATTCATTCGTTCGTTCGTTCGATATTTCGATCGTTCTTTCGTTCATTTGTTATTTCGTTCGTTTGTTCGTTATTTGCCTCGTTATTTCGTCTTTCGTTCATTCTTTCGTTATTTCTTTCGTTCGTTCGTTATTTCGTTCGTTCATTTGCTCAGTCATTCTTTCGTCCATTGTGTATTCCGTTCGTTCGTTATTTCGTTCCTTCGTTTGTTCGTTCGTTCGTTATTTTATTCGTGCGTTATTTCGTTTGTTCGTTCGTTTTTTCTTTCGTTCGTTCGTTATTTCGTTTGTTCGTTCAATCGTTCGTTCGTTCATTCTTTCGTTCGTTCTACTTTTTCGTTCGTTCGTTATTTCGTTCGTCCGGTCATTATGTCGTTCGTTCGATCATTCTTTCGTTCATTCGTTATTTCGTTCGTTCGTTCGTTATTTCGTTCGTTCATTCGTTATTTAGTTTTTTCGTTCGGTGTATCGTTAGTTCGGTCGTTCATTCGTTCGTTATTTCGTTCGTTCCTTCATAATTTCGTTCGTTTTTTCGTTCGTTCGTCATTTCGTTCGTTCGTTCGTCATTTCGTTCGTTCATTCGACATTTCATTCGTTCATCATTTCGTTCGTTCGTTGGTCATTTCGTTCGTTCGTTGGTCATTGCGTTCGTTCGTTGTTTCGTTTGTTCATTATTTCGTTCGTTCGATCGTTCGTTATTTCTTTCGTTCGACCGGTCGTTGTTTCGTTTGATCGTTATTTCGTTCGATTGTTCGTTCTTTAGTTCATTCGTTCGTTCATTCTTTCGCTATTTAGTTCGTTATTTCGGTTGTTATTCCGTTCATTCGTTCGTTCTTTCGTTATTTCTTTCGTTCGTTCGTTATTTCGTTCGTTCTTTCTTTCGTTCGTTCGTTCGTTCGTTATTTCGTTCGTTCGTTCATTCGTTCGTTATATCGTTCGTTCCTTCGTTCGTTATATCGTTCGTTATTTCGTTTGTTCGTTCGTTCATTCTTTCGCTATTAATTCGTTATTTCGCTCGTTATTTCGTTCATTCGTTCGTTCTTTCGTTATTTCCTTCGTTCATTTGCTCATTCATTCTTTCGTTCATTGTGTATTCCGTTCGTTCGTTATTTCGTTCCTTCGTTTGTTCGTTCGTTATTTCGTTCTTTCGTTATTTCGTTCGTTCGGTCGATTGTTATTTTGTTTTTTCGTTCCTTCTTTAGATCGTTCGTTATTTCGTTCGTTCGTTATTTCATTCGTTTGTCCGTTCGTTCATTTTCTCCTTATTTCACTCATTCATTCGTTCGGTCGTTCAATCTATCGTTCGTTCGTTCGTCCGTTCGATATTTCGTTCGTTCGTTCGCCCTTTCGTTCGTTCGTTTGTTTTTTCGTTCGATCATTCGTTATTTCGTTCACACTCTTGTTCGTTCCTTATTTCATTCATTCGTTCGTTCGTTCATTCAATCTTTCGTTCGTTCCTTATTTCTTTCGTTCGTTCGTTCCTTATTTCGTTCGTTCATTATTCCGTTTGATCGATCGTTCATCCATAATTTCGTTCGTTCGTTTCATCGTTAATTCGTTCCTTCGTTCTTTCATTCGTTCTTTATTTTGTTCGATGGTTATTTCGTTCGTTCGGTCGTTATTTCGTTCGTTCGTTCGTTATTTAGTTTGTTCGTTCGGTGTATCGTTAGTTCGGTCGTTCATTCGTTCGTTATTTCGTTCGTTCCTTCATAATTTCGTTCGTTTTTTCGTTCGTTCGTCATTTCGTTCGTTTGTCATTTCGTTCGTTCGACCGGTCGTTATTTCGTTTGTTCGTTCTTTCGTTCATTCTTTCGTTCATTCGTTATTTCGTTCGTTTATTCATTGGTTTGTTCGTTCGTTCATTCATTCATTCATTATTTCGTTTCTGATTTCGTTCGTTAATTCGTTCTTTCGTTATTTCGTTGGGTCGTTCGTTATGTCGTTCGTTCGTTTGTTATTTCATTCGTTCTTGATTTCATTCGTTCGTTCGTCCGTTATTTCGTTCGTTCATTCATTATTTCGTTCGTTCGTTCATTCATTCGTTATATCGTTCGTTCGTTCGTTTGTTCATTTGTTTTTCGTTCGTTCGTTCGTTCATTCGCTCCTTATTTCATTCATTCATTCGTTCGTTCGTTCGATATTTCGTTCGTTCTTTCGTTCATTTGTTATTTCGTTCGTTTGTTCGTTATTTGCCTCGTTATTTCGTCTTTCGTTCGTTCTTTCGTTATTTCTTTCGTTCGTTCGTTATTTCGTTCGTTCATTTGCTCAGTCATTCTTTCGTCCATTGTGTATTCCGTTCGTTCGTTATTTCGTTCCTTCGTTTGTTCGTTCGTTCGTTATTTTATTCGTTCCTTATTTCGTTTGTTCGTTCGTTTTTTCTTTCGTTCGTTCGTTATTTCGTTTGTTCGTTCAATCGTTCGTTCGTTCATTCTTTCGTTCGTTCGCCATTTCGTTCGCGCCTTCGTTCGTTCGTTTGTTTTTTCGTTCGATCATTCGTTATTTCTATCACACTCTTGTTCGTTCCTTATTTCATTCATTCGTCGCTCGTTATTTCGTTCATTCGTTCGTACGTTCGTTCGTTATTTCGTTTGTCCGGTCATTATGTCGTTCGTTCGATCATTCTTTCGTTCATTCGTTATTTCGTTCGTTCGTTATTTCGTTCGTTCCTTCATAATTTCGTTCGTTTGTTCGTTCGTTCGTCATTTATTTCGTTCGTTCGTCATTTCGTTCGTTCACTATTTCGTTCGTTCGACCGGTCGTTATTTCGTTTTTCGTTATTTCGTTCGATTGTTCGTTATATCCTTCATTCTTTCGTTCATTCGTTATTTCGTTCGTTTATTCCTTGGTTTTTTCGTTCGTTCGTTCATTCATTCATTATCTCGTTCCTGATTTCGTTCGTTAATTCGTTCGTTCGTTATTTCGTTGGGTCGTTCGTTATGTCGTTCGTTCGTTTGTTATTTCATTCGTTCTTGATTTCATTCGTTCGTTCGTCCGTTATTTCGTTCGTTGATTCATTATTTCTTTCGTTCATTCATTATTTCGTTCGTTCGTTCATTCATTCGTTATATCGTTCGTTCGTTCGTTTGTTCATTTGTTTTTCGTTCGTTCGATCGGTCTTTCGTTCTTTCGTTCGTTCGTTCGTTCGTTTTTCGTTTGTTCGTTCATTCATTGTTTTGTTCGTTCATTCATTATTTCGTTCGTTCATTCGTTCGTTATATCGTTATTTCGTTTGTTCGTTCGTTATTTAGTTATTTCGATCGTTCTTTCGTTATTTCGTTCGTTTTTTCGTTCGTTATATCGTTCTTTTTTTCTTTCGGCCTTTCATTCGTTATTTCTTTCGTTCGTTCGTTATTTCGTTCGTTCTTTCTTTCGTTCGTTCGTTCGTTCGTTCGTTATTTCGTTCGTTCGTTCGACCGTTCGTTCATTATTTTGTTCGCTCATTCGTTATGTCGTTCGTTCATTCACTATTTCGTTCGTTCGTTCATTCGTTCGTTATATCGTTTGTTCGTTATTTCATTCTTTTGTCCGTTCGTTCGTTATTTCGTTCGATCGTTCTTTCGTTCCTTCGTTCGTTTGTTCGTTCGTTTTTCGTTCGTTATTTCGTTCGTTCATTCATTCGTTCGTTATTTCCCTCGTTATTTCGTTCATTCGTTCGTTCTTTCGTTATTTCATTCGTTCGTTCGTTATTTCATTCGTTCATTGGCTCCTTATTTCATTCATTCATTCGTTCGTTCGTTCATTCTTTCGCTATTAATTCGTTATTTCGCTCGTTCATTCGTTCGTTCTTTCGTTATTTCCTTCGTTCATTTGCTCAGTCATTCTTTCGTTCATTGTGTATTCCGTTCGTTCGTTATTTCTTTCCTTCGTTTGTTCGTTCGTTATTTCGTTCTTTCGTTATTTCGTTCGTTCGGTCGATTGTTATTTTGGTTGTTCGTTCCTTCTTTAGATCGTTCGTTATTTCGTTCGTTCGTTATTTCATTCGTTTGTCCGTTCGTTCATTCTCTCCTCATTTCACTCATTCATTCGTTCGTGCGTTCGTCCGTTCGATATTTCGTTCAGTTGTTCTTTCGTTCGTTTGTCATTTCGTTCGTTTGTTCGTTATTTCATTCGTTTGTCCGATCGTTCGTTTGTTCGTTCGTTCGTCCGTTCGTTCATTATTTCGTTCGCTCCTTCGTTATGTCGTTCGTTCGTCCGTTATTTCGTTCGTTCGTTCATTCATTATTTCGTTCGTTCATTCATTATTTCCTTCGTTCGTTCATTCGTTTGTTCATTTGTTTTTCGTTCGGTCGTTATTTCATTCGTTTGTTCGTTATTTCATTCGTTTGTCCGTTCGTTCATTTGCTCCTTATTTCATTCATTCATTCGTTCGTTCGTTCGTTCGATATTTCGTTCGTTCTTTCGTTCGTTTGTTATTTCGTTCGTTTGTTCGTTATTTCATTCATTTGTCCGTTCGTTCGTTATTTCGTTTGTTCGTTTTTCGTGCGTTATTTCGTTCTTTCATTCATTGTTTCGCTCGTTCATTCATTATTTCGTTCATTCATTCGTTCGTTATATCGTTCGTTATTTCGTTTGTTCGTTCGTTCATTCTTTCGCTATTTAGTTCGTTATTTCGCTCGTTATTTCGTTCATTCGTTCGTTCTTTCGTTATTTCATTCGTTCGTTCGTTATTTCATTCGTTCATTGGCTCCTTATTTCATTCATTCATTCGTTCGTTCGTTCGTTCGATATTTCGTTCGTTCTTTCGTTCGTTTGTTATTTCTTTCGTTTGTTCGTTATTTCATTCTTTTGTCCGTTCGTTCATTCTCTCCTTATTTCACTCGTTCATTCGTTCTTTCGTTCGTTTGTTATTTCGTTCGTTCATTTGCTCAGTCATTCTTTCGTCCATTGTGTATTCCGTTCGTTCGTTATTTCGTTCCTTCGTTTGTTCGTTCGCTATTTCGTTCGTTCGTTATTTCATTCGATCCTTATTACGTTTGTTCGTTCGTTATTTCTTTCGTTCGTTCGTTATTTCGTTTATTCGTTCATTCGTTCGTTCGTTCGTTCAGTCTTTCGTTCGTTCGTTCATTCATTGTAATTTCTTTCGTTCCTTATTTCATTCATTCCTTCGTTCGTTCGTTCAATCTTTCGTTCGTTCCTTATTTCTTTCGTTCGTTCGTTCCTTATTTCGTTTGATCGATCGCTCATCCATAATTTCGTTCGTTCGTTTCTTCGTTAATTCGTTCCTTCGTTCTTTCGTTCATTCGTTATTTTGTTCGATGGTTATTTCGTTCGTTCGTTATTTCATTCGTTCTTTCGTTCGTTCTCCTTTTTCGTTCATTCGTTATTTCGTTCGTCCGGTCATTATGTCGTTCGTTCGATCATTCTTTCGTTCATTCGTTATTTCGTTCGTTCGTTATTTCGTTCGTTCTTTCGTTGTTTAGTTTGTTCGTTTGGTGTATCGTTAGTTCGGTCGTTCATTCGTTCGTTATTTCGTTCGATCCTTCATAATTTCGTTCGTTTTTTCGTTCGTTCGTCATTTCGTTCGTTCGTTCGTCATTTCGTTCGTTCGTCATTTCATTCGTTCGTTGGTCATTTCATTCGTTCATCATTTCGTTCGTTTGTTGGTCATTTCGTTCTTTCGTTGGTCATTGCGTACGTTCGTTGTTTCGTTATTTCGTGCGTTTGTTCGTTCGTTCGTTATTTCGTTCGTTCATTATTTCGTTCGTTCGATCGTTCGTTATTTCGTTCGTTCGACCGGTCGTTATTTCGTTTGTTCGTTATTTCGTTCGATTGTTCGTTCTTTCGTTCATTCTTTCGTTCATTCGTTATTTCGTTCGATTATTCATTGGTTTGTTCGTTCGTTCGTTCATTCATTCATTCTTTCGTTCCTGATTTCGTTCGTTAATTCGTTCGTTCGTTATTTCGTTGGGTCGTTCGTTATGTCGTTCGTTCGTTTGTTATTTCATTCGTTCTTGATTTCATTCGTTCGTTCGTCCGTTATTTCGTTCGTTCATTCATTATTTCTTTCGTTCATTCATTATTTCGTTCGTTCGTTCATTCATTCGTTATATCGTTCGTTCGTTCGTTTGTTCATTTGTTTTTCGTTCGTTCGTTCATTCGCTCCTTATTTCATTCATTCATTCGTTCGTTCGTTCGATATTTCGTTCGTTCGTTTGTTCATTTGTTTTTCGTTCGTTCGTTCATTCGCTCCTTATTTCATTCATTCATTCGTTCGTTCGTTCGATATTTCGTTCGTTCTTTCGTTATTTCTTTCGTTCGTTCGTTATTTCTTTCGTTCGTTCGTTATTTCGTTCGTTCATTTGCTCAGTCATTCTTTCGTCCATTGTGTATTCCGTTCTTTCGTTATTTCGTTCCTTCGTTTGTTCGTTCGTTCGTTATTTCATTCATTCGTTATTTCGTTTGTTCGTTCGTTTTTTCTTTCGTTCGTTCGTTATTTCTTTTGTTCGTTCATTCGTTCGTTCGTTCATTCTTTCGTTCGTTCGCCATTTCGTTCGCGCCTTCATTCATTCGTTTGTTTTTTCGTTCGATCATTCGTTATTTCTATCATACTCTTGTTCGTTCCTTATTTCATTCATTCGTTCGTTCGTTCGTTCGTTCGTTCAATCTTTCGTTCGTTCCTTATTTCTTTCGTTCGTTCGTTGATTATTTCGTTTGATCGATCGTTCATCCATAATTTCGTTTCTTCGTTAATTCGTTCCTTCGTTCTTTCGTTCATTCGTTATTTTGTTCGATCGTTATTTCGTTCGTTCGTTATTTCATTCGTTCTTTCGTTCGTTCTTTTTCGTTCGTTCGTTATTTCATTCGTTCTTTCGTTCGTTCTTTATTTCGTTCGTTCGCTCGTTATTTCGTTCATTCGTTCGCTATTTAGTTCGTTATTTCGCTCGTTATCTCGTTCATTCGTTCGTTCTTTCGTTATTTCTTTCGTTCGTTCGTAATATCGTTCGTTCATTTGCTCAGTCACTCTTTCGTCCAGTGTGTATTCCGTTCGTTCGTTATTTCGTTATTTCGTTTGTTCGTTCGTTTTTTCTTTCGTTCCTTCGTTATTTCGTTTATTCGTGCATTCGTTCGTTCGTTCGTTCATTCTTTCGTTCGTTCGTTCATTCATTGTAATTTCTTTCGTTCGTTCGCCCTTTCGTTCGCGCCTTTGTTCGTTCGTTTGTTTTTTCGTTCTATCATTCCTTATTTCGTTCACACTCTTGTTCGTTCCTTATTTCATTCATTCGTTCGTTCAATCTTTCCTTCGTTCAATCTTTCATTCGTTCCTTATTTCTTTCGTTCGTGCGTTCCTTATTTCGTTCGTTCATTATTTCGTTCGATCGATCGTTCATCCATAATTTCGTTCGTTCGTTTCTTCGTTAATTCGTTCCTTCGTTCTTTCGTTCATTCGTTATTTTGTTCGATGATTATATCGTTCGTTCGTTATTTCATTCGTTCTTTCGTTCGTTCTTCTTTTTCGTTCGTTCGTTATTTCGTTCGTCCGGTCATTATGTCGTTCGTTCGATCATTCTTTCGTTCATTCGTTATTTCGTTCGTTCGTTCGTTATTTCGTTATTTCGTTCGTTATTTCGTTCCTTCGTTTGTTCGTTCGTTCGTTATTTTATTCGTTCGTTATTTCGTTTGTTCGTTCGTTTTTTCTTTCGTTCGTTCGTTATTTCGTTTGTTCGTTCATTCGTTCGTTCGTTCATTCTTTCGTTCGTTCGCCATTTCGTTCGCGCCTTCGTTCATTCGTTTGTTTTTTCGTTCGATCATTCGTTATTTCTATCACACTCTTGTTCGTTCCTTATTTCATTCATTCGTTCCTTCGATCTTTCGTTCATTCGTTATTTTGTTCGATCGTTATTTCGTTCGTTCGTTATTTCATTCGTTCTTTCGTTCGTTCTTCTTTTTCGTTCGTTCGTTATTTCATTCGTTCTTTCGTTCGTTCGTTATTTCATTCGTTCTTTCGTTCCTTCTTCTTTTTCGTTCGTTCTTCTTTTTCGTTCGTTCGTTATTTCGTTCGTTCGCTCGTTATTTCGTTCATTCGTACGTACGTTCGTTCGTTATTTCTTTCGTCCGGTCATTATGTCGTTCGTTCGATCATTCTTTCGTTCATTCCTTATTTTGTTCGATCGTTATTTCGTTCGTTCGTTATTTCATTCGTTCTTTCGTTCGTTCTTCTCTTTCGTTCGCTCGTTATTTCGTTCATTCGTTCGTACGTTCGTTCGTTATTTCGTTCGTCCGTTATTTCGTTCGTTCATTCATTATTTCTTTCGTTCATTCATTATTTCGTTCGTTCGTTCATTCATTCGTTATATCGTTCGTTTGTTCTTTCGTTTTTCGTTCGTTCGTTCATTCATTGTTTCGTTCGTTCATTCATTATTTCGTTCGTTCATTCGTTTGTTATATCGTTATTTCGTTTGTTCGTTCGTTATTTAGTTATTTCGATCGTTCTTTAGTTATTTCGTTCGTTTTCTCGTTCATTCTTTTGTCTTTCGTTCGTTATATCGTACTTTTTCTCTTTCGGCCTCTCATTCGTTATTTCGTTTGTTCGTTCGTTCATTCGTTCGTTATTTAGTTCGTTATTTCGCTCGTTATTTCGATCATTCGTTCGTTCTTTCGTTATTTCTTTCGTTCGTTCGTGATTTCGTTCGTTCATTTGCTCAGTCATTCTTTCGTCCATTGTGTATTCCGTTCGTTCGTTATTTCGTTCCTTCGTTTGTTCGTTCGTTCGTTATTTCATTCGTTCGTTATTTCGTTTGTTCGTTCGTTTTTTCTTTCGTTCGTTCGTTATTTCGTTTATTCGTTCATTCGTTCGTTCGTTCGTTCATTCTTTCGTTATTTCGTTCATTCATTGTAATTTCTTTCGTTCGTTCGCCCTTTCGTTCGCGCCTTCGTTCGTTCGTTTGTTTTTTCGTTCGATCATTCGTTTTTTCGTTCAGACTCTTTTTCGTTCCTTATTTCATTCATTCGTTCTTTCGTTCGTTCAATCTTTCGTTCGTTCCTTATTTCATTCATTCGTTCGTTCGTTCGTTCCTTATTTCTTTCGTTCATTATTTCGTTTGATCGATCGTTCATCCATAATTTCTTTAATTCGTTCCTTCGTTCTTTCGTTCATTCGTTATTTTGTTCTATGGTTATTTCGTTCGATCTTTCGTTCGTTCTTTTTCGTTTGTTCGTTATTTCGTTCGTCCGGTCATTATGTCGTTCGTTCGATCATTCTTTCGTTCATTCGTTATTTCGTTCGTTCGTTCGTTATTTCGTTCGTTCGTTCGTTATTTAGTTTGTTCGTTTGGTGTATCGTTAGTTCGGTCGTTCATTCGTTATTTCGTTCGTTCGTCATTTCGTTCGTTCGTTCGTCATTTCGTTCGTTCGTTTGTCATTTCGTTCGTTCGTCATTTCGTTCGTTCGTCATTTCGTTCGTTCGTTGGTCATTTCATTCGTTCATCATTTCGTTCGTTCGTTGGTCATTTCGTTCGTTCGTTGGTCATTGCGTTCGTTCGTTGTTTCGTTATTTCGTTCGTTCGTTATTTAGTTTGTTCGTTCGGTGTATCGTTAGTTCGATCGTTCATTCGTTCGTTATTTCGTTCGTTCCTTCATAATTTCCTTCGTTTTTTCTTTCATTCGTCATTTCGTTCGTTCGTTGGTCATTTCATTCGTTCATCATTTCGTTCGTTCGTTGGTCATTTCGTTCGTTCGTAGGTCATTGCGTTCGTTCGTTGTCTCGTTATTTCGTGCGTTTCTTCGTTCGTTCGTTGTTTCGTTCGTTCATTATTTCGTTCGTTCGATCGTTCGTTATTTCGTTCGTTCGACCGGTCGTTATTTCGTTTGTTCGTTATTTCGTTCGATTGTTCGTTCTTTCGTTCATTCTTTCGTTCATTCGTTATTTCGTTCGTTTATTCATTGGTTTGTTCGTTCGTTCGTTCATTCATTCATTATTTCGTTCCTGATTTCGTTCGTTAATTCGTTAGTTCGTTATTTCGTTGGGTCGTTCGTTATGTCGTTCGTTCGTTTGTTATTTCATTCGTTCTTGATTTCATTCGTTCGTTCGTCCGTTATTTCGTTCGTTCATTCATTATTTCTTTCGTTAATTCATTATTTCGTTCGTTCGTTCATTCATTCGTTAAATCGTTCGTTCGATCGTTTGTTCATTTGTTTTTCGTTCGTTTGTTCGTTCATTCGCTCCTTATTTCATTCATTCATTCGTTCGTTCGTTCATTTGTTATTTCGTTCGTTTGTTCGTTATTTCCCTCGTTTTTTCGTCTTTCGTTCGTTCTTTCGTTATTTCTTTCGTTCGTTCGTTATTTCGTTCGTTCATTTGCTCAGTCATTCTTTCGTCCATTATGTATTCCGTTCGTTCGTTATTTCCTTCCTTCGTTTGTTCGTTTGTTCGTTATTTCGTTCGTCCGGTCATTATGTCGTTCGTTCGATCATTCTTTCGTTCATTCGTTATTTCGTTCGTTCGTTCATTATTTCGTTCGTTCGTTCGTTATTTAGTTTGTTCGTTTGGTGTATCGTTAGTTCGGTCGTTCATTCGTTCGTTATTTCGTTCGTTCCTTCATAATTTCGTTCGTTTTTTCGTTCGTTCGTCATTTCGTTCGTTCGTTCGTCATTTCGTTCGTTCGTTCGTCATTGCGTTCGTTCGTTGGTCATTTCATTCGTTCATCATTTCGTTCGTTCGTTGGTCATTTCGTTCGTTCGTTGGTCATTGCGTTCGTTCGTTGTTTCGTTATTTCGTTCGTTCGTTCGTTATTTAGTTTGTTCGTTCGGTGTATCGTTAGTTCGATCGTTCATTCGTTCGTTATTTCGTTCGTTCCTTCATAATTTCCTTCGTTTTTTCTTTCATTCGTCATTTCTTTCGTTCGTTGGTCATTTCATTCGTTCATCATTTCGTTCGTTCGTTGGTCATTTCGTTCGTTCGTAGGTCATTGCGTTCGTTCGTTGTTTCGTTATTTCGTGCGTTTCTTCGTTCGTTCGTTGTTTCGTTCGTTCATTATTTCGTTCGTTCGATCGTTCGTTATTTCGTTCGTTCGACCGGTCGTTATTTCGTTTGTTCGTTATTTCGTTCGATTGTTCGTTCTTTCGTTCATTCTTTCGTTCATTCGTTATTTCGTTCGTTTATTCATTGGTTTGTTCGTTCGTTCGTTCATTCATTCATTATTTTGTTCCTGATTTCGTTCGTTAATTCGTTAGTTCGTTATTTCGTTGGGTCGTTCGTTATGTCGTTCGTTGGTTTGTTATTTTATTCGTTCTTGATTTCATTCGTTCGTTCGTCCGTTATTTCGTTCGTTCATTCATTATTTCTTTCGTTCATTCATTATTTCGTTCGTTCGTTCATTCATTCGTTATATCGTTCGTTCGTTCGTTTGTTCATTTGTTTTTCGTTCATTTGTATTTCATTCATTCATTCGTTCGTTCGAACGATATTTCGTTCGTTCTTTCGTTCATTTGTTATTTCGTTCGTTTGTTCGTTATTTCCCTCGTTATTTCGTCTTTCGTTCGTTCTTTCGTTATTTCTTTCGTTCGTTCGTTATTTCGTTCGTTCATTTGCTCAGTCATTCTTTCGTCCATTATGTATTCCGTTCGTTCGTTATTTCGTTCCTTCGTTTGTTCGTTCGTTCGTTATTTCATTCGTTCGTTATTTCGTTTGTTCGTTCGTTTCTTCTTTCGTTCGTTCGTTATTTCGTTTGTTCGTTCATTCGTTCGTTCGTTCATTCATTCGTTCGTTCGCCATTTCGTTCGCGCCTTCGTTCGTTCGTTTGTTTTTTCGTTCGATCATTCGTTATTTCTATCACACTCTTGTTCGTTCCTTATTTCATTCATTCGTTCGTTCGTTCGTTCGTTCCTTCGTTCAATCTTTCGTTCGTTCCTTATTTTTTTCGTTCGTTCGTTCATTATTTCGTTTGATCGATCGTTCATCCATAATTTCGTTTCTTCGTTAATTCGTTCCTTCGTTCTTTCGTTCATTCGTTATTTTGTTCGATCGTTATTTCGTTCGTTCGTTATTTCATTCGTTCTTTCGTTCGTTCTTCTTTTTCGTTCGTTCTTCTTTTTCGTTCGTTCGTTATTTCGTTCGTTCGCTCGTTATTTCGTTCATTCGTACGTACGTTCGTTCGTTATTTCGTTCGTCCGGTCATTATGTCGTTCGTTCGATCATTCTTTCGTTCATTCGTTATTTTGTTCATTCGTTATTTTGTTCGATCGTTATTTCGTTCGTTCGTTATTTCATTCGTTCTTTCGTTCGTTCTTCTTTTTCGTTCGCTCGTTATTTCGTTCATTCGTTCGTACGTTCGTTCGTTATTTCGTTCGTCCGGTCATTATGTCGTTCGTTCGATCATTCTTTCGTTCATTCGTTATTTCGTTCGTTCGTTATTTCGTTCGTTCCTTCATAATTTCGTTCGTTTGTTCGTTCCTTCGTCATTTCTTTCGTTCGTTCGTCATTTCGTTCGTTCGTCATTTCGTTCGTTCGTTGGTCATTTCATTCGTTCATAATTTCCTTCGTTTTTTCTTTCATTCGTCATTTCTTTCGTTCGTTGGTCATTTCATTCGTTCATCATTTCGTTCGTTCGTTGGTCATTTCGTTCGTTCGTAGGTCATTGCGCTCGTTCGTTGTTTCGTTATTTCGTGCGTTTCTTCGTTCGTTCGTTGTTTCGTTCGTTCATTATTTCGTTCGTTCGATCGTTCGTTATTTCGTTCGTTCGACCGGTCGTTATTTCGTTTGTTCGTTATTTCGTTCGATTGTTCGTTCTTTCGTTCATTCTTTCGTTCATTCGTTATTTCGTTCGTTTATTCATTGGTTTGTTCGTTCGTTCGTTCATTCATTCATTATCTCGTTCCTGATTTCGTTCGTTAATTCGTTCGTTCGTTATTTCGTTGGGTCGTTCGTTATGTCGTTCGTTCGTTCGTTATTTCATTCGTTCTTGATTTCATTCGTTCTTGATTTCATTCGTACGTTCGCTGGTTATTTCGTTCGTTCGTTCGTTTGTTCATTTGTTTTTCGTTCGTTCGATCGGTCTTTCGTTCTTTCGTTCGTTCGTTCGTCTTTCGTTCGTTCGTTCATTCATTGTTTCGTTCGTTCATTCAGTATTTCGTTCGTTCATTCGTTCGTTATATCGTTATTTCGTTTGTTCGTTCGTTATTTAGTTATTTCGATCGTTCTTTCGTTATTTCGTTCGTTTTTTCTTTCATTCTTTTGTCTTTCGTTCGTTATATCGTTCTTTTTTTCTTTCGGCCTTTCATTCGTTATTTCGTTTGTTCGTTCGTTCATTCTTTCGCTATTTAGTTCGTTATTTCGCTTGTTATTTCGTTCATTCGTTCGTTCTTTCGTTATTTCTTTCGTTCGTTCGTTATTTCGTTCGTTCTTTCTTTCGTTCGTTCCTTCGTTCGTTCGTTATTTCGTTCGTTCGTTCGTTCGTTCGTCCGTTTGTTCATTATTTCGTTCGCTCATTCGTTATGTCGTTCGTTCATTCACTATTTTGTTCGTTCGTTCATTCGTTCGTTATATCGTTCGTTCGTTTCTTTGTTCATTTGTTTTTCGTTCGTTCGTTATTTCATTCGTTTGTTCGTTATTTTATTCGTTTGTTCGTTATTTCATGCGTTTGTCCGTTTGTTCATTCGCTCCTTATTTCATTCATTCATTCGTTCGTTCGTTCGTTCTTTCGTTCGTTCGTTCTTTCGTTCGTTTGTTATTTCTTTCGTTTGTTCGTTATTTCATTCTTTTGTCCGTTCGTTCGTTATTTCGTTTGTTATTTCATTCGTTCGTTCGTTCGTTCGTTCGTTTTTCGTTCGTTATTTCATTCGTTCATTCATTGTTTCCTTCGTTCATTCATTATTTCGTTCGTTCATTCGTTCGTTATATCGTTCGTTATTTCGTTCGTTTATTCTTTCGCTATTTAGTTCGTTTTTTCGCCCGTTATTTCGTTCATTCGTTCGTTCTTTCGTTATTTCCTTCGTTCGTTCGTTATTTCGTTCGTTCATTTGCTCAGTCATTCTTTCGTTCATTGTGTATTCGTTTGTTCATTCGTTATGTCGTTCTTTCGTTATTTCGTTCGTTCGGTCGATTGTTATTTTGTTTGTTTTTTCCTTCTTTAGATCGTTCGTTATTTCGTTCGTTCGTTATTTCATTCGGTTGTCCGTGGGTTCATTCTCTCCTTATTTCACTCATTCATTCGTTCGTTCGTTCAATCTTTCGTTCGTTCGTTCGTCCGTTCGATATTTCGTTCGGTTGTCCTTTCGTTCGTTTGTGATTTCGTTCGTTTGTTCGTTATTTCATTCGTCTGACCGGTCGTTCGTTTGTTCGTTCGTTCGTCCGTTCGTTCATTATTTCGTTCGCTCGTTCGTTATGTCGTTCGTTCGTCCGTTATTTCGTTCGTTCGTTCATTCATTATTTCGTTCGTTCATTCATTATTTCGTTCGTTCGTTCATTCGTTCGTTATATCGTTCGTTCGTTCGTTTGTTCATTTGTTTTTCGTTCGTTCGTTATTTCATTCGTTTGTTTGTTATTTCATTCGTTTGTCCGTTCGTTCATTTGCTCCTTATTTCATTCATTCATTCGTTCGTTCGTTCCTTCGATATTTCGTATGTTCTTTTGTTCGTTTGTTATTTCGTTCGTTTCTTCGTTATTTCATTCATTTGTTCGTTCGTTCGTTATTTTGTTCGATCGTTCTTTCGTTCTTTCGTTCGTTCGTTCGTTCGTTCGTTTTTCGTTCGATCGTTATATCGTTCTTTCATTCATTGTTTCGTTCGTTCATTCATTATTTCGTTCGTTTATTCGTATGTTATATCGTTCGTTCTTTCGTTTGTTCATTTGTTTTTTCATTCTTTCGTTCGTTATTTCGTTTGTTCGTTCGTTATTTAGTTATTTCGATCGTTCTTTCGTTATTTCGTTCGTTTTTTCGTTCATTCTTTTGTCTTTCGTTCGTTATATCGTTCTTTTTCTCTTTCGGAGTTTCATACGTTATTTCGTTTGTTCGTTCGTTCATTCGTTCGCTATTTAGTTCGTTATTTCGCTCATTATTTCGTTCATTCGTTCGTTCTTTCGTTATTTCTTTCATTCGTTCGTTATTTCGTTCGTTCATTTGCTCAGTCATTCTTTCGTCCATTGTGTATTCCGTTCGTTCGTTATTTCGTTCCTTCGTTTGTTCATTCGTTCGTTATTTCATTCGTTCGTTATTTCGTTTGTTCGTTCGTTTCTTCTTTCGTTCGTTCGTTATTTCGTTTGTTCGTTCATTCGTTCGTTCGTTCATTCATTCGTTCGTTCGCCATTTCGTTCGCGCCTTCGTTCGTTCGTTTGTTTTTTCGTTCGATCATTCGTTATTTCTATCACACTCTTGTTCGTTCCTTATTTCATTCATTCGTTCGTTCGTTCGTTCGTTCCTTCGTTCAATCTTTCGTTCGTTCCTTATTTTTTTCGTTCGTTCGTTCATTATTTCGTTTGATCGATCGTTCATCCATAATTTCGTTTCTTCGTTAATTCGTTCCTTCGTTCTTTCGTTCATTCGTTATTTTGTTCGATCGTTATTTCGTTCGTTCGTTATTTCATTCGTTCTTTCGTTCGTTCTTCTTTTTCGTTCGTTCTTCTTTTTCGTTCGTTCGTTATTTCGTTCGTTCGCTCGTTATTTCGTTCATTCGTACGTACGTTCGTTCGTTATTTCGTTCGTCCGGTCATTATGTCGTTCGTTCGATCATTCTTTCGTTCATTCGTTATTTTGTTCATTCGTTATTTTGTTCGATCGTTATTTCGTTCGTTCGTTATTTCATTCGTTCTTTCGTTCGTTCTTCTTTTTCGTTCGCTCGTTATTTCGTTCATTCGTTCGTACGTTCGTTCGTTATTTCGTTCGTCCGGTCATTATGTCGTTCGTTCGATCATTCTTTCGTTCATTCGTTATTTCGTTCGTTCGTTATTTCGTTCGTTCCTTCATAATTTCGTTCGTTTGTTCGTTCCTTCGTCATTTCTTTCGTTCGTTCGTCATTTCGTTCGTTCGTCATTTCGTTCGTTCGTTGGTCATTTCATTCGTTCATAATTTCCTTCGTTTTTTCTTTCATTCGTCATTTCTTTCGTTCGTTGGTCATTTCATTCGTTCATCATTTCGTTCGTTCGTTGGTCATTTCGTTCGTTCGTAGGTCATTGCGTTCGTTCGTTGTTTCGTTATTTCGTGCGTTTCTTCGTTCGTTCGTTGTTTCGTTCGTTCATTATTTCGTTCGTTCGATCGTTCGTTATTTCGTTCGTTCGACCGGTCGTTATTTCGTTTGTTCGTTATTTCGTTCGATTGTTCGTTCTTTCGTTCATTCTTTCGTTCATTCGTTATTTCGTTCGTTTATTCATTGGTTTGTTCGTTCGTTCGTTCATTCATTCATTATCTCGTTCCTGATTTCGTTCGTTAATTCGTTCGTTCGTTATTTCGTTGGGTCGTTCGTTATGTCGTTCGTTCGTTCGTTATTTCATTCGTTCTTGATTTCATTCGTACGTTCGCTGGTTATTTCGTTCGTTCGTTCGTTTGTTCATTTGTTTTTCGTTCGTTCGATCGGTCTTTCGTTCTTTCGTTCGTTCGTTCGTCTTTCGTTCGTTCGTTCATTCATTGTTTCGTTCGTTCATTCAGTATTTCGTTCGTTCATTCGTTCGTTATATCGTTATTTCGTTTGTTCGTTCGTTATTTAGTTATTTCGATCGTTCTTTCGTTATTTCGTTCGTTTTTTCTTTCATTCTTTTGTCTTTCGTTCGTTATATCGTTCTTTTTTTCTTTCGGCCTTTCATTCGTTATTTCGTTTGTTCGTTCGTTCATTCTTTCGCTATTTAGTTCGTTATTTCGCTTGTTATTTCGTTCATTCGTTCGTTCTTTCGTTATTTCTTTCGTTCGTTCGTTATTTCGTTCGTTCTTTCTTTCGTTCGTTCCTTCGTTCGTTCGTTATTTCGTTCGTTCGTTCGTTCGTTCGTCCGTTTGTTCATTATTTCGTTCGCTCATTCGTTATGTCGTTCGTTCATTCACTATTTTGTTCGTTCGTTCATTCGTTCGTTATATCGTTCGTTCGTTTCTTTGTTCATTTGTTTTTCGTTCGTTCGTTATTTCATTCGTTCGTTCGTTCGTTCGTTCGTTTTTCGTTCGTTATTTCATTCGTTCATTCATTGTTTCCTTCGTTCATTCATTATTTCGTTCGTTCATTCGTTCGTTATATCGTTCGTTATTTCGTTCGTTTATTCTTTCGCTATTTAGTTCGTTTTTTCGCCCGTTATTTCGTTCATTCGTTCGTTCTTTCGTTATTTCCTTCGTTCGTTCGTTATTTCGTTCGTTCATTTGCTCAGTCATTCTTTCGTTCATTGTGTATTCGTTTGTTCATTCGTTATTTCGTTCTTTCGTTATTTCGTTCGTTCGGTCGATTGTTATTTTGTTTGTTTTTTCCTTCTTTAGATCGTTCGTTATTTCGTTCGTTCGTTATTTCATTCGGTTGTCCGTGGGTTCATTCTCTCCTTATTTCACTCATTCATTCGTTCGTTCGTTCAATCTTTCGTTCGTTCGTTCGTCCGTTCGATATTTCGTTCGGTTGTCCTTTCGTTCGTTTGTGATTTCGTTCGTTTGTTCGTTATTTCATTCGTCTGACCGGTCGTTCGTTTGTTCGTTCGTTCGTTCGTCCGTTCGATATTTCGTTCGTTTGTCCTTTCGTTCGTTTGTGATTTCGTTCGTTTGTTCGTTATTTCATTCGTCTGACCGGTCGTTCGTTTGTTCGTTCGTTCGTCCGTTCGTTCATTATTTCGTTCGCTCGTTCGTTATGTCGTTCGTTCGTCCGTTATTTCGTTCGTTCGTTCATTCATTATTTCGTTCGTTCATTCATTATTTCGTTCGTTCGTTCATTCGTTCGTTATATCGTTCGTTCGTTCGTTTGTTCATTTGTTTTTCGTTCGTTCGTTATTTCATTCGTTTGTTTGTTATTTCATTCGTTTGTCCGTTCGTTCATTTGCTCCTTATTTCATTCATTCATTCGTTCGTTCGTTCCTTCGATATTTCGTATGTTCTTTTGTTCGTTTGTTATTTCGTTCGTTTCTTCGTTATTTCATTCATTTGTTCGTTCGTTCGTTCTTTCGTTCGTTCCTTCGTTCGTTCGTTTTTCGTTCGATCGTTATATCGTTCTTTCATTCATTGTTTCGTTCGTTCATTCATTATTTCGTTCGTTTATTCGTATGTTATATCGTTCGTTCTTTCGTTTGTTCATTTGTTTTTTCATTCTTTCGTTCGTTATTTCGTTTGTTCGTTCGTTATTTAGTTATTTCGATCGTTCTTTCGTTATTTCGTTCGTTTTTTCGTTCATTCTTTTGTCTTTCGTTCGTTATATCGTTCTTTTTCTCTTTCGGAGTTTCATACGTTATTTCGTTTGTTCGTTCGTTCATTCGTTCGCTATTTAGTTCGTTATTTCGCTCATTATTTCGTTCATTCGTTCGTTCTTTCGTTATTTCTTTCATTCGTTCGTTATTTCGTTCGTTCATTTGCTCAGTCATTCTTTCGTCCATTGTGTATTCCGTTCGTTCGTTATTTCGTTCCTTCGTTTGTTCATTCGTTAATTCGTTCGTTCGTTATTTCATTCGTTCGTTATTTCGTTTGTTCGTTCGTTTTTTCTTTCGTTCGTTCGATATTTCGTTTATTCGTTCATTCGTTCGTTCATTCATTCCTTCGTTCGTTCGTTCATTCATTGTAATTTCTTTCGTTCGTTCGCCCTTTCGTTCGCGCCTTCGTTCGTTCGTTTGTTTTTTCATTCGATCATTCGTTATTTCGTTCATACTCTTGTTCGTTCCTTATTTCATTCATTCGTTCGTTCGTTCGTTCAATCTTTCGTGCGTTCCTTATTTCTTTCGTTCGTTCGTTCCTTATTTCGTTCGTTCATTATTTCGTTTGATCGATCGTTCATCCATAATTTCGCTCGTTCGTTTCTTCGTTAATTCCTTCCTTCGTTCTTTCGTTCATTCGTTATTTTGTTCGATGGTTATTTCGTTCGTTCGTTATTTCATTCGTTCTTCCGTTCGTTCTTCTTTTTCTTTCATTCGTTATTTCGTTCGTTCGTTCGTTATTTCTTTCGTTCGTTCGTTATTTAGTTTGTTCGTTCGGTGTATCGTTAGTTCGGTCGTTCATTCGTTCGTTATTTCGTTCGTTCCTTCATAATTTCGTTCGTTTTTTCGTTCATTCGTCATTTCGTTCGTTCGTTGGTCATTTCATTCGTTTATCATTTCGTTCGTTCGTTGGTCATTTCGTTCGATCTTTGGTCATTGCGTTCGTTCGTTGTTTCGATATTTCGTGCGTTTGTTCGTTCGTTCTTTGTTTCGTTCGTTCATTATTTCGTTCGTTCTATCGTTCGTTATTTCGTTCGTTCGACCGGTCGTTATTTCGTTTGTTCGTTATTTCGTTCGATTGTTCGTTCTTTCGTTCGATTGTTCGTTCTTTCGTTCATTCTTTCGTTCATTCGTTATTTCGTTCGTTTATTCATTGGTTTGTTCGTTCGTTCGTTCATTCATTCATTATTTCGTTCCTGATTTCGTTCGTTAATTCGTTCGTTCGTTATTTCGTTGGGTCGTTCGTTATGTCGTTCGTTCGTTTGTTATTTCATTCGTTCTTGATTTCATTCGTTTGTTCGTCCGTTATTTCGTTCGTTCATTCATTATTTCTTTCGTTCATTCATTATTTCGTTCGTTCGTTCATTCATTCGTTATATCGTTCGTTCGTTCGTTTGTTTATTTGTTTTTCGTTCGTTCCTTCGTTCATTCGCTGCTTATTTCATTCAATCATTCGTTCGTTCGTTCGATATTTCGTTCGTTCTTTCGTTCATTTGTTATTTCGTTCGTTTGTTCGTTATTTCCCTCGTTATTTCGTCTTTCGTTCGTTCTTTCGTTATTTCTTTCGTTCGTTCGTTATTTCGTTCGTTCATTTGCTCAGTCATTCTTTCGTCCATTGTGTATTCCGTTCGTTCCTTATTTCGTTCCTTCGTTTGTTCGTTCGTTCGTTATTTCATTTGTTCGTTATTTCGTTTGTTCGTTCGTTTTTTCTTTCGTTCGTTCGTTATTTCATTTGTTCGTTCATTCGTTCGTTCGTTCGTTCATTCGTTCGCTCGCCATTTCGTTCGCGCCTTCGTTCGTTCGTTTGTTTTTTCGTTCGATCATTCGTTATTTCTATCACACTCTTGTTCGTTACTTATTTCATTCATTCGTTCGTTCGTTCGTTCGTTCGTTCAATCTTTTGTTCGTTCCTTATTTCTTTCTTTCGTTCGTTCGTTTATTATATCGATTGATCAATCGTTCATCCATAATTTCGTTTGTTCGTTAATTCGTTCATTCGTTCTTTCGTTCATTCGTTATTTTGTTCGATCATTATTTCGTTCGTTCGTTATTTCATTCGTTCTTTCGTTCGTTCGTTATTTCATTCGTCCTTTCTTTCGTTCTTCGTTTTCGTTCGTTCGTTATTTCGTTCGTTCGCTCGTTATTTCGTTCATTCGTTCGAATGTTCGTTCGTTATTTCGTTCGTCCGGTAATTATGTCGTTCGTTCGATCAGTCTTTCGTTCATTCGTTATTTCGTTCATTCGTTATTTGGTTCGATCGTTACTTCGTTCGTTCGTGATTTCATTCGTTCTTTCGTTCGTTCTTCTTTTTCGTTCGTTCGTTATTTCATTCGTTCTTTCGTTCGTTCCTTCATAATTTCATTCGTTTGTTCGTTCGTCGGTCATTTCGTTCGTTCGTTGGTCATTGCGTTCGTTCGTTGTTTCGTTATTTCGTGCGTTTGTTCGTTCATTCGTTGTTTCGGTCGTTCATTATTTCGTTCGTTCGATCGTTTGTTATTTCGTTCGTTCGACCGGTCGTTATTTCGTTTGTTCGTTATTTCATTCGATTGTTCGTTCTTTCCTTCATTCTTTCGTTCATTCGTTATTTCGTTCGTTTATTCCTTGGTTTTTTCGTTCGTTCGTTCATTTATTCATTATCTCGTTCCTGATTTCTTTCGTTAATTCATTCGTTCGTTATTTCGTTGGGTCGTTCGTTATGTCGTTCGTTCGTTCGTTATTTCATTCGTTGTTGATTTCATTCGTTCGTTCGTCCGTTATTTCGTTCGTTCATTCATTATTTCTTTCGTTCATTCATTATTTCGTTCGTTCGTTCATTCATACGTTATATCGTTCGTTCGTTCGTTTCTTCATTTGTTTTCGTTCGTTCGATCGGTCGTTTTTCGTTCGTTCGTTCATTCATTGTTTCGTTCGTTCATTCATTATTTCGTTCGTTCATTCGTTCGTTATATCGTTATTTCGTTTGTTCGTTCGTTATTTAGTTATTTCGATCGTTCTTTCGTTATTTCGTTCGTTTTTTCGTTCATTCTTTTGTCTTTCGTTCGTTATATCGTTCTTTTTTTCTTTCGGCCTTTCATTCGTTATTTCGTTTGTTCGTTCGTTCATTCGTTCGATATTTAGTTCGTTATTTCCCTTGTTATTTCGTTCATTCCTTCTTTCGTTATTTCTTTCATTAGTTCGTTGTTTCGTTCGTTCTTTCTTTCGTTCGTTCGTTCGTTCTTTATTTCGTTCGTTCGTTCGTTCGTCCGTTCGTTCATTATTTCGTTCGCTCATTCGTTATGTCGTTCGTTCATTCACTATTTCGTTCGTTCGTTCATTCGTTCGTTATATCGTTCGTTCGTTGTTTGTTCATTTGTTTTTCGTTCGTTTGTTATTTCATTCGTTTGTTCGTTATTTTATTCGTTTGTTCTTTATTTCATGCGTTTGTTCGTTTGTTCATTCGCTCCTTATTTCATTCATTCATTCGTTCGTTCGTTTGTTCGGTCGTTCGGTTTTCGTTCGATCGTTATTTCGTTCGTTCATTCATTGTTTCGTTCGTTCATTCATTATTTTTTTCATCGGCCTTTCCATTCTTTTGTCTTTCGTTCGTTATATCGTTCTTTTTCTCTTTCGGCCTTTCATTCGTTAGTTCGTTTGTTCGTTCGCTATTTAGTTCGTTATTTCGCTCGTTATTTCGTTCATTCGTTCGTTCTTTCGTTATTTCTTTCGTTCGTTCGTTATTTCGTGCCTTCGTTTGTTCGTTCGCTATTTCGTTCGTTCGTTATTTCATTCGTTCGTTATTTAGTTTGTTCGTTCGGTGTATCGTTAGTTCGGTCGTTCATTCGTTCGTTATTTCGTTCGGTCCTTCATATTTTCGTTCGTTTTTTCGTTCGTTCGTCATTTCGTTCGTTCGTTCGTCATTTCGTTCGTTCATTCGTCATTTCGTTCGTTCGTTCGTCATTTCGTTCGTTCGTCATTTCATTCGTTCGTTGGTCATTTCATTCGTTCATCATTTCGTTCGTTCGTTGGTCATTTCGTTCGTTCGTTGGTCATTGCGTTCGTTCGTTGTTTCGTTATTTCGTGAGTTTGTTCGTTCGTTCGTTGTTTCGTTCGTTCATTATTTCGTTCGTTCGACCGGTCGTTATTTCGTTTGTTCGTTATTTCGTTCGATTGTTCGTCATTTCGTTCATTCTTTCGTTCATTCGTTATTTCGTTCGATTATTCATTGGTTTGTTCGTTCGTTCGTTCATTCATTCATTATTTCGTTCCAGATTTCGTTCGTTAATTCGTTCGTTCGTTATTTCGTTGGGTCGTTCGTTTTGTCGTTCGTTCGTTTGTTATTTCAATCGTTCTTGATTTCCTTCGTTCGTTCGTCCATTATTTCGTTCGTTCATTCATTATTTCTTTCGTTCATTCATTATTTCGTTCGTTCGTTCATTCATTCGTTTGTTCATTTGTTTTTCGTTCGTTCGTTCGTTCATTCGCTCCTTATTTCATTCATTCATTCGTTCGTTCGTTCGATATTTCGTTCGTTCTTTCGTTATTTCTTTCGTTCGTTCGTTATTTCGTTCGTTCATTTGCTCAATCATTCTTTCGTCCATTGTGTATTCCGTTCGTTCGTTATTTCGTTCCTTCGTTTGTTCGTTCGTTATTTCGTTCGTTCGTTATTTCATTCGTTCGTTATTTCGTTCTTTCGTTCGTTCTTCTTTTTCGTTCGTTCGTTATTTCATTTGTTCGTTCATTCGTTCGTTCGTTCATTCTTTCGTTCGTTCGCCATTTCGTTCGCGCCTTCGTTCGTTCGTTTGTATTTCCCTCGTTATTTCGTCTTTCGTTCGTTCGTTATTTCGTACGTTCATTTGCTCAGTCATTCTTTCGTCCATTGTGTATTCCGTTCGTTCGTTATTTCGTTCCTTCGTTTGTTCGATCATTATTTCGTTCGTTCGCTATTTCATTCGTTCTTTCGTTCGTTCTTCTTTTTCGTTCGTTCGTTATTTCATTCGTTCTTTCGTTCGTTCTTCGTTTTCGTTCGTTCGTTATTTCGTTCGTTCGCTCGTTATTTCGTTCATTCGTTATTTGGTTCGATCGTTATTTCGTTCATTGGTTAATTCGTTCATTCGTTCTTTCGTTCATTCGTTATTTTGTTCGATCATTATTTCGTTCGTTCGTTATTTCATTCGTTCTTTCGTTCGTTCTTCTTTTTCGTTCGTTCGTTATTTCATTCGTTCTTTCGTTCGTTCTTCGTTTTCGTTCGTTATTTCGTTCGTCGCTCATTATTTCGTTCATTCGTTCGTAGGTTCGTTCGTTATTTCGTTCGTCCGGGCATTATGTCGTTCGTTCGATCATTCTTTCGTTCGTTCGTTATTTCGTTCGTTCGTTCGTTATTTCGTTCGTTCCTTCATAATTTCGTTCGTTTGTTCGTTCGTTCGTCATTTCTTTTGTTCGTTCGTCATTTCGTTCGTTCGTTGGTCATTGCGTTCGTTCGTTGTTTCGTTATTTCGTGCATTTGTTCGTTCGTTCGTTGTTTCGTTCGTTCATTATTTCGTTCGTTCGATCGTTCGTTATTTCGTTCGTTCGACCGGAGGTTATTTCGATTGTTCGTTATTTCGTTCGTTTATTCCTTGGTTTTTTCGTTCGTTCGTTCATTCATTCATTATCTCGTTCCTGATTTCGTTCGTTAATTCATTCGTTCGTTATTTCGTTGGGTCGTTCGTTATGTCGTTCGTTCGTTATTTCATTCGTTGTTGATTTCATTCGTTCGTTCGTCCGTTATTTCGTTCGTTCATTCATTATTTCGTTCGTTCGTTCATTCATTCGTTATATCGTTCGTTCGTTCGTTTGTTCATTTGATTTTCGTTCGGTCGATCGGTCTTTCGTTCTTTCGTTCCTTCGTTCGTTCGTTCATTCATTGTTTCGTTCGTTCATTCATTATTTCGTTCGTTCATTCGTTCGTTATATCGTTATTTCGTTTGTTCGTTCGTTATTTAGTTATTTCGATCGTTCTTTCGTTATTTCGTTCGTTTTTTCGTTCATTCTTTTGTCTTTCGTTCGTTATATCGTTCTTTTTTTCTTTCGGCCTTTCATTCGTTATTTCGTTTGTTCGTTCGTTCATTCTTTCGCTATTTAGTTCGTTATTTCACTTGTTATTTCGTTCATTCCTTCGTTCTTTCGTTATTTCTTTCGTTCGTTCGTTGTTTCGTTCGTTCTTTCTTTCGTTCGTTCGTTCGTTCGTTCGTTATTTCGTTCGTTCGTTCGTCCGGTCGTTCATTATTTCGTTCGCTCGTTCGTTATGTCGTTCGTTCGTCCGTTATTCCGTTCTTTCGTTCATTCATTATTTCGTTCGTTCATTCATTATTTCGTTCGTTCGTTCATTCGTTCGTTATATCGTTCGTTCTTTCGTTTGTTGATTTGTTTTTCGTTCGTTCGTTATTTCATTCGTTTGTTCGTTATTTCATTCGTTTGTCCGTTCGTTCATTTGCTCCTTATTTCATTCATTCATTCGTTCGTTCGTTCGTTCGATATTTCGTTCGTTCGTTCGTTCGTTATTTCGTTCGTTCGTTCGTTCGTTCGTCCGTTCGTTCATTATTTCGTTCGTTCATTCATTATTTCTTTCGTTCATTCATTATTTCGTTCGTTCGTTCATTCATTCGTTATATCGTTCGTTCGTTCGTTTGTTCCTTATTTCATTCGTTCGTTCGTTCGTTCATTCGCTCCTTATTTCATTCATTCATTCGTTCGTTCGTTCGATATTTCGTTCGTTCTTTCGTTCATTTGTTATTTCGTTCGTTTGTTCGTTATTTCGATCGTTCTTTCGTTATTGCGTTCATTCTTTTGTCTTTCGTTCGTTATATCGTTCTTTTTTTCTTTCGGCCTTTCATTCGTTATTTCGTTTGTTCGTTCGTTTTTTTCTTTCGTTCGTTCGATATTTCGTTTATTCTTTCATTCGTTCGTTCGTTCATTCTTTCGTTCGTTCGTTCATTCATTGTAATTTCTTTCGTTCGTTCGCCCTTTCATTCGCGCCTTCGTTGGTTCGTTTGTTTTTTCGTTCGATCATTCGTTATTTGGTTCACACTCTTGTTCGTTCCTTATTTCATTCATTCGTTCGTTCGTTCAATCTTTCGTTCGTTCAATCTTTCGTTCGTTCTTTATTTCATTCATTCGTTCCTTCGTTCGTTCCTTATTTCTTTCGTTCGTTCGTTCCTTATTTCGTTCGTTCCTTATTTCGTTCGTTCATTATTTCGTTTGATCGAACGTTCATCCATAATTTCGTTCGTTCGTTTCTTCTTTAATTCGTTCCTTCGTTCTTTCGTTCATTCGTTATTTTGTTCGATGGTTATTTCGTTCGTTCGTCATTTCATTCGTTCTTTCGTTCGTTCTTCTTTTTCGTTCGTTCGTTATTTCCTTCGTCCGGTCATTATGTAGTTCGTTCGATCATTCTTTCGTTCATTCGTTATTTCGTTCTTTCGTTCGTTATTTCGTTCGTTCGTTCGTTATTTAGTTTGTTCGTTTGGTGTATCGTCAGTTCGGTAGTTCATTCGTTCGTTATTTCGTTCGTTCCTTCATAATTTCGTTCGTGTTTTCGTTCGTTCGTCATTTCGTTCGTTGGTTCGTCATTTCGTTCGTTCGTTGGTCATTTCGTTCGTTCGTTGGTCATTGCGTTCGTTCGTTGTTTCGTTATTTCGTGCGTTTGTTCTTTCGTTCATTCTTTCATTCATTCATTATTTCGTTCGTTTATTCATTGGTTTGTTCGTTCGTTCGTTTATTCATTCATTATTTCGTTGGGTCGTTCTGTATGTCGTTCGTTCGTTTGTTATTTCATTCGTTCTTGATTTCATTCGTTCGTTCGTTCGTTATTTCATTTGTTCGTTATTTCGTTTGTTCGTTCGTTCGTTATTTCATTTGTTCGTTCATTCGTTCGTTCGTTCATTCATTCGTTCGTTCGCCATTTCGTTCGCGCCTTCGTTCGTTTGTTTTTTCGTTCGATCATTCGTTATTTCTATCACACTCTTGTTCGTTCCTTATTTCATTCATTCGTTCGTTCGTTCGTTCGTTCAATCTTTTGTTCGTTCCTTATTTCTTTCGTTCGTTCGTTATTTCATTCGTTCTTTCGTTCGTTCGTTATTTCATTCGTCCTTTCTTTCGTTCTTCGTTTTCGTTCGTTCGTTATTTCGTTCGTTCGCTCGTTATTTCGTTCATTCGTTCGTATGTTCGTTCGTTATTTCGTTCGTCCGGTAATTATGTCGTTAGTTCGATCAGTCTTTCGTTCAGTCGTTATTTCGTTCATTCGTTATTTGGTTCGATCGTTAATTCGTTCGTTCGTGATTTCATTCGTTCTTTCGTTCGTTCTTCTTTTTCGTTCGTTCGTTATTTCATGCGTTCCTTCGTTCGTTCTTCTTTTTCGTTCGTTATTTCTTTCGTCGTTCGTTATTTCGTTCATTCGTTCGTACGTTCGTTCGTTATTTCGTTAGTCCGGTCATTATGTCGTTCGTTCGATCATTCTTTCGTTCATTCGTTATTTCGTTCGTTCGTTCGTTATTTCTTTCGTTCGTTCGTCGGTCATTTCGTTCGTTCGTTGGTCATTGCGTTCGTTCGTTGTTTCGTTATTTCGTGCGTTTGTTCGTTCGTTCGTTGTTTCGGTCGTTCATTATTTCGTTCGTTCGATCGTTTGTTATTTCGTTCGTTCGACCGGTCGTTATTTCGTTTGTTCGTTATTTCATTCGATTGTTCGTTCTTTCCTGCATTCTTTCGTTCATTCGTTATTTCGTTCTTTTATTCCTTGTTTTTTTCGTTCGTTCGTTCATTCATTCATTATCTCGTTCCTGATTTCTTTCGTTAATTCATTCGTTCGTTATTTCGTTGGGTCGTTCGTTATGTCGTTCGTTCGTTCGTTATTTCATTCGTTGTTGATTTCATTCGTTCGTTCGTCCGTTATTTCGTTCGTTCATTCATTATTTCTTTCGTTCATTCATTATTTCGTTCGTTCGTTCATTCATACGTTATATCGTTCGTTCGTTCGTTTCTTCATTTGTTTTCGTTCGTTCGATCGGTCGTTTTTCGTTCGTTCGTTCATTCATTGTTTCGTTCGTTCATTCATTATTTCGTTCGTTCATTCGTTCGTTATATCGTTATTTCGTTTGCTCGTTCGTTATTTAGTTATTTCGATCGTTCTTTCGTTATTTCGTTCGTTTTTTCGTTCATTCTTTTGTCTTTCGTTCGTTATATCATTCTTTTTTTCTTTCGGCCTTTCATTCGTTATTTCGTTTGTTCGTTCGTTCATTCGTTCGATATTTAGTTCGTTATTTACCTTGTTATTTCGTTCATTCCTTCTTTCGTTATTTCTTTCATTAGTTCGTTGTTTCGTTCGTTCTTTCTTTCGTTCGTTCGTTCGTTCGTTATTTCGTTCGTTCGTTCGTTCGTCCGTTCGTTCATTATTTCGTTCGCTCATTCGTTATATCGTTCGTTCATTCACTATTTCGTTCGTTCGTTCATTCGTTCGTTATATCGTTCGTTCGTTGTTTGTTCATTTGTTTCTCGTTCGTTTGTTATTTCATTCGTTTGTTCGTTATTTTATTCGTTTGTTCGTTATTTCATGCGTTTGTTCGTTTGTTCATTCGCTCCTTATTTCATTCATTCATTCGTTCGTTCGTTCGGTCGTTCGTTTTTCGTTCGATCATTATTTTGTTCGTTCATTCATTGTTTCGTTCGTTCATTCATTATTTTTTTCATCGGCCTTTCCATTCTTTTGTCTTTCGTTCGTTATATCGTTCTTTTTCTCTTTCGTCCTTTCATTCGTTAGTTCGTTTGTTCGTTCGCTATTTAGTTCGTTATTTCGCTCGTTATTTCGTTCATTCGTTCGTTCTTTCGTTATTTCTTTCGTTCGTTCGTTATTTCGTTCCTTCGTTTGTTCGTTCGCTATTTCGTTCGTTCGTTATTTCATTCGTTCGTTATTTAGTTTGTTCGTTCGGTGTATCGTTAGTTCGGTCGTTCATTCGTTCGTTATTTCGTTCGTTCGCTCGTTATTTCGTTCATTCGTTATTTGGTTCGATCGTTATTTCGTTCATTGGTTAATTCGTTCATTCGTTCTTTCGTTCATTCGTTATTTTGTTCGATCATTATTTCGTTCGTTCGTTATTTCATTCGTTCTTTCGTTCGTTCTTCTTTTTCGTTCGTTCGTTATTTCATTCGTTCTTTCGTTCGTTCTTCTTTTTCGTTCGTTATTTCGTTCGTCGCTCATTATTTCGTTCATTCGTTCGTAGGTTCGTTCGTTATTTCTTTCGTCCGGTCATTATGTCGTTCGTTCGATCATTCTTTCGTTCGTTCGTTATTTCGTTCGTTCGTTCGTTATTTCGTTCGTTCCTTCATTATTTCGTTCGGTTGTTCGTTCGTTCGTTATTTCGTTCGTTTATTCCTTGGTTTTTTCGTTCGTTCGTTCATTCATTCATTATCTCGTTCCTGATTTCGTTCGTTAATTCATTCGTTCGTTATTTCGTTGGGTCGTTCGTTATGTCGTTCGTTCGTTATTTCATTCGTTGTTGATTTCATTCGTTCGTTCGTCCGTTATTTCGTTCGTTCATTCATTATTTCGTTCGTTCGTTCATTCATTCGTTATATCGTTCGTTCGTTCGTTTGTTCATTTGATTTTCGTTCGGTCGATCGGTCTTTCGTTCTTTCGTTCCTTCGTTCGTTCGTTCATTCATTGTTTCGTTCGTTCATTCATTATTTCGTTCGTTCATTCGTTCGTTATATCGTTATTTCGTTTGTTCGTTCGTTATTTAGTTATTTCGATCGTTCTTTCGTTATTTCGTTCGTTTTTTCGTTCATTCTTTTGTCTTTCGTTCGTTATATCGTTCTTTTTTTCTTTCGGCCTTTCATTCGTTATTTCGTTTGTTCGTTCGTTCATTCTTTCGCTATTTAGTTCGTTATTTCACTTGTTATTTCGTTCATTCCTTCGTTCTTTCGTTATTTCTTTCGTTCGTTCGTTTTTTCGTTCGTTCTTTCTTTCGTTCGTTCGTTCCTTCGTTCGTTATTTCGTTCGTTCGTTCGTCCGTTCGTTCATTATTTCGTTCGCTCGTTCGTTATGTCGTTCGTTCGTCCGTTATTCCGTTCTTTCGTTCATTCATTATTTCGTTCGTTCATTCATTATTTCGTTCGTTCGTTCATTCGTTCGTTATATCGTTCGTTCTTTCGTTTGTTGATTTGTTTTTCGTTCGTTCGTTATTTCATTCGTTTGTTCGTTATTTCATTCGTTTGTCCGTTCGTTCATTTGCTCCTTATTTCATTCATTCATTCGTTCGTTCGTTCGTTCGATATTTCGTTCGTTCGTTCGTTCGTTATTTCGTTCGTTCGTTCGTTCGTCCGTTCGTTCATTATTTCGTTCGTTCATTCATTATTTCTTTCGTTCATTCATTATTTCGTTCGTTCGTTCATTCATTCGTTATATCGTTCGTTCGTTCGTTTGTTCCTTATTTCATTCGTTCGTTCGTTCGTTCATTCGCTCCTTATTTCATTCATTCATTCGTTCGTTCGTTCGATATTTCGTTCGTTCTTTCGTTCATTTGTTATTTCGTTCGTTTGTTCGTTATTTCGATCGTCCTTTCGTTATTTCGTTCGTTTTTGCGTTCATTCTTTTGTCTTTCGTTCGTTATATCGTTCTTTTTTTCTTTCGGCCTTTCATTCGTTATTTCGTTTGTTCGTTCGTTTTTTTCTTTCGTTCGTTCGTTATTTCGTTTATTCGTTCATTCGTTCGTTCGTTCATTCATTGTAATTTCTTTCGTTCGTTCGCCCTTTCATTCGCGCCTTCGTTGGTTCGTTTGTTTTTTCGTTCGATCATTCGTTATTTGGTTCACACTCTTGTTCGTTCCTTATTTCATTCATTCGTTCGTTCGTTCAATCTTTCGTTCGTTCAATCTTTCGTTCGTTCCTTATTTCATTCATTCGTTCCTTCGTTCGTTCCTTATTTCTTTCGTTCGTTCGTTCCTTATTTCGTTCGTTCATTATTTCGTTTGATCGAACGTTCATCCATAATTTCGTTCGTTCGTTTCTTCTTTAATTCGTTCCTTCGTTCTTTCGTTCATTCGTTATTTTGTTCGATGGTTATTTTGTTCGATGGTTATTTCGTTCGTTCGTCATTTCATTCGTTCTTTCGTTCGTTCTTCTTTTTCGTTCGTTCGTTATTTCCTTCGTCCGGTCATTATGTAGTTCGTTCGATCATTCTTTCGTTCATTCGTTATTTCGTTCTTTCGTTCGTTATTTCGTTCGTTCGTTCGTTATTTAGTTTGTTCGTTTGGTGTATCGTCAGTTCGGTAGTTCATTCGTTCGTTATTTCGTTCGTTCCTTCATAATTTCGTTCGTGTTTTCGTTCGTTCGTCATTTCGTTCGTTTTTGGTCATTTCGTTCGTTCGTTGGTCATTGCGTTCGTTCGTTGTTTCGTTATTTTGTGCGTTTGTTCTTTCGTTCATTCTTTCATTCATTCATTATTTCGTTCGTTTATTCATTGGTTTGTTCGTTCGTTCGTTCATTCATTCATTATTTCGTTGGGTCGTTCGTTATGTCGTTCGTTCGTTTGTTATTTCATTCGTTCTTGATTTCATTCGTTCGTTCGTCCGTTATTTCGTTCGTTCATTCATTATTTCTTTCGTTCATTCATTATTTCGTTCGTTCGTTCGTTCATTCATTCGTTATATCGTTCGTTCGCTCGATTGTTCATTTGTTTTTCGTTCGTTCGTTCGTTCATTCGCTCCTTATTTCATCCATTCATTCGTTCGTTCGTTCGATATTTCGTTCGTTCTTTCGTTCATTTGTTATTTCGTTCGTTTGTTCGTTATTTCCCTCGTTATTTCGTCTTTCGTTCGTTCTTTCGTTATTTCTTTCTTTCGTTCGTTATTTCGTTCGTTCATTTGCTCAGTCATTCTTTCGTCCATTGTGTATTCCGTTCTTTCGTTATTTCGTTCCTTCGTTTGTTCGTTCGTTATTTCGTTCGTTGGTTATTTCATTCGTTCGTTATTTCGTTTGTTCGTTCGTTTTTTCTTTCGTTCGTTCGTTATTTCGTTTGTTCGTTCATTCGTTCGTTCGTTCATTCTTTCGTTCGATCGCCATTTCGTTCGCGCCTTCGTTCGTTCGTTTGTTTTTTCGTTCGATCATTCGTTATTTCTTTCGCACTCTTGTTCGTCCCTTACTTCATTCATTCGTTCGTTCGTTCGTTCGTTCGTTTGTTCGTTCAATCTTTCGTTCGTTCCTTATTTCTTTCGTTCGTTTGTTCATTATTTCGTTTGATCGATCGTTCATCCATAATTTCGTTTCTTCGTTAATTCGTTCCTTCGTTCTTTTGTTCATTCGTTATTTTGTTCGATCGTTATTTCGTTCGTTCGTTATTTCATTCGTTCTTTCGTTCGTTCTTCTTTTTCGTTCGTTCGTTATTTCATTCGTTGTTTCGTTCGTTCTTTATTTCATTCGTTCTTTCGTTCGTTCTTCTTTTTCGTTCGTTCGTTATTTCGTTCGTTCGTTCGTTATTTCGTTCATCCGGACATTATGTCGTTCGTTCGATCATTCTTTCGTTCATTCGTTATTTCGTTCATTCGTTATTTTGTTCGATCGTTATTTCGTTCGTTCGCTATTTCATTCGTTCTTTCGTTCGTTCTTCTTTTTCGTTCGTTCGTTATTTCGTTCGTCGATCGTTATTTCGTTCATTCGTTCGTACGTTCGTTCGTTATTTCGTTCGTCCGGTCATTATGTCGTTCGTTCGATCATTCTTTCGTTCATTCGTTATTTCGTTCGTTCGTTATTTATTTCGTTCGTTCCTTCATAATTTCGTTCGTTTGTTCGTTCTTTCCTCATTTCCTTCGTTCGTTCGTCATTTCATTTGTTCGTCATTTCGTTCGTTCGTTGGTCATTTCGTTCGTTCGTTGGTCATTTCATTCGTTCATCATTTCGTTCGTTCGTTGGTCATTTCGTTCGTTCGTTGGTCATTGCGTTCGTTCGTTGTTTCGTTATTTCGTGCGTTTGTTCGTTCGTTCGTTGTTTCGTTCGTTCATTATTTCGTTCGTTCGATCGTTCGTTATTTCGTTCGTTCGACCGGTCGTTATTTCGTTTCTTCGTTATTTCGTTCGATTGTTCGTTCTTTCGTTCATTCTTTCATTCATTCATTATTTCGTTCGTTTATTCATTGGTTTGTTCGTTCGTTCGTTCATTCATTCATTATTTCGTTCCTGATTTCGTTCGTTATTTCGTTGGGTCGTTCGTTATGTCGTTCGTCCTTTTGTTATTTCATTCGTTCTTGATTTCATTCGTTCGTTCGTCCGTTATTTCGTTCGTTCATTCATTATTTCTTTCGTTCATTCATTATTTCGTTCGTTCGTTCATTCATTCGTTATATCGTTCGTTCGTTCGTTTGTTCATTTGTTTTTCGTTCGTTCGTTCGTTCATTCGCTCCTTATTTCATCCATTCATTCGTTCGTTCGTTCGATATTTCGTTCGTTCTTTCGTTCATTTGTTATTTCGTTCGTTTGTTCGTTATTTCCCTCGTTATTTCGTCTTTCGTTCGTTCTTTCGTTCGTTCGTTATTTCGTTCGTTCATTTGCTCAGTCATTCTTTCGTCCATTGTGTATTCCGTTCTTTCGTTATTTCGTTCCTTCGTTTGTTCGTTCGTTATTTCGTTCGTTGGTTATTTCATTCGTTCGTTATTTCGTTTGTTCGTTCGTTTTTTCTTTCGTTCGTTCGTTATTTCGTTTGTTCGTTCATTCGTTCGTTCGTTCATTCTTTCGTTCGTTCGCCATTTCGTTCGCGCCTTCGTTCGTTCGTTTGTTTTTTCGTTCGATCATTCGTTATTTCTATCGCACTCTTGTTCGTCCCTTACTTCATTCATTCGTTCGTTCGTTCGTTCGTTCGTTTGTTCGTTCAATCTTTCGTTCGTTCCTTATTTCTTTCGTTCGTTTGTTCATTATTTCGTTTGATCGATCGTTCATCCATAATTTCGTTTCTTCGTTAATTCGTTCCTTCGTTCTTTTGTTCATTCGTTATTTTGTTCGATCGTTATTTCGTTCGTTCGTTATTTCATTCGTTCTTTCGTTCGTTCTTCTTTTTCGTTCGTTCGTTATTTCATTCGTTGTTTCGTTCGTTCTTTATTTCATTCGTTCTTTCGTTCGTTCTTCTTTTTCGTTCGTTCGTTATTTCGTTCGTTCGTTCGTTATTTCGTTCCTTCGTTTGTTCGTTCGCTATTTCGTTCGTTCGTTATTTCATTCGTTCGTTATTTAGTTTGTTCGTTCGGTGTATCGTTAGTTCGGTCGTTCATTCGTTCGTTATTTCGTTCGTTCGCTCGTTATTTCGTTCATTCGTTATTTGGTTCGATCGTTATTTCGTTCATTGGTTAATTCGTTCATGCGTTCTTTCGTTCATTCGTTATTTTGTTCGATCATTATTTCGTTCGTTCGTTATTTCATTCGTTCTTTCGTTCGTTCTTCTTTTTCGTTCGTTCGTTATTTCATTCGTTCTTTCGTTCGTTCTTCTTTTTCGTTCGTTATTTCGTTCGTCGCTCATTATTTCGTTCATTCGTTCGTAGGTTCGTTCGTTATTTCTTTCGTACGGTCATTATGTCGTTCGTTCGATCATTCTTTCGTTCGTTCGTTATTTCGTTCGTTCGTTCGTTATTTCGTTCGTTCCTTCATTATTTCGTTCGGTTGTTCGTTCGTTCGTTATTTCGTTCGTTTATTCCTTGGTTTTTTCGTTCGTTCGTTCATTCATTCATTATCTCGTTCCTGATTTCGTTCGTTAATTCATTCGTTCGTTATTTCGTTGGGTCGTTCGTTATGTCGTTCGTTCGTTATTTCATTCGTTGTTGATTTCATTCGTTCGTTCGTCCGTTATTTCGTTCGTTCATTCATTATTTCGTTCGTTCGTTCATTCATTCGTTATATCGTTCGTTCGTTCGTTTGTTCATTTGATTTTCGTTCGGTCGATCGGTCTTTCGTTCTTTCGTTCCTTCGTTCGTTCGTTCATTCATTGTTTCGTTCGTTCATTCATTATTTCGTTCGTTCATTCGTTCGTTATATCGTTATTTCGTTTGTTCGTTCGTTATTTAGTTATTTCGATCGTTCTTTCGTTATTTCGTTCGTTTTTTCGTTCATTCTTTTGTCTTTCGTTCGTTATATCGTTCTTTTTTTCTTTCGGCCTTTCATTCGTTATTTCGTTTGTTCGTTCGTTCATTCTTTCGCTATTTAGTTCGTTATTTCACTTGTTATTTCGTTCATTCCTTCGTTCTTTCGTTATTTCTTTCGTTCGTTCGTTGTTTCGTTCGTTCTTTCTTTCGTTCGTTCGTTCCTTCGTTCGTTATTTCGTTCGTTCGTTCGTCCGTTCGTTCATTATTTCGTTCGCTCGTTCGTTATGTCGTTCGTTCGTCCGTTATTCCGTTCTTTCGTTCATTCATTATTTCGTTCGTTCATTCATTATTTCGTTCGTTCGTTCATTCGTTCGTTATATCGTTCGTTCTTTCGTTTGTTGATTTGTTTTTCGTTCGTTCGTTATTTCATTCGTTTGTTCCTTATTTCATTCGTTTGTCCGTTCGTTCATTTGCTCCTTATTTCATTCATTCATTCGTTCGTTCGTTCGTTCGATATTTCGTTCGTTCGTTCGTTCGTTATTTCGTTCGTTCGTTCGTTCGTCCGTTCGTTCATTATTTCGTTCGTTCATTCATTATTTCTTTCGTTCATTCATTATTTCGTTCGTTCGTTCATTCATTCGTTATATCGTTCGTTCGTTCGTTTGTTCCTTATTTCATTCGTTCGTTCGTTCGTTCATTCGCTCCTTATTTCATTCATTCATTCGTTCGTTCGTTCGATATTTCGTTCGTTCTTTCGTTCATTTGTTATTTCGTTCGTTTGTTCGTTATTTCGATCGTCCTTTCGTTATTTCGTTCCTTTTTGCGTTCATTCTTTTGTCTTTCGTTCGTTATATCGTTCTTTTTTTCTTTCGGCCTTTCATTCGTTATTTCGTTTGTTCGTTCGTTTTTTTCTTTCGTTCGTTCGTTATTTCGTTTATTCGTTCATTCGTTCGTTCGTTCATTCATTGTAATTTCTTTCGTTCGTTCGCCCTTTCATTCGCGCCTTCGTTGGTTCGTTTGTTTTTTCGTTCGATCATTCGTTATTTGGTTCACACTCTTGTTCGTTCCTTATTTCATTCATTCGTTCGTTCGTTCAATCTTTCGTTCGTTCAATCTTTCGTTCGTTCCTTATTTCATTCATTCGTTCCTTCGTTCGTTCCTTATTTCTTTCGTTCGTTCGTTCCTTATTTCGTTCGTTCATTATTTCGTTTGATCGAACGTTCATCCATAATTTCGTTCGTTCGTTTCTTCTTTAATTCGTTCCTTCGTTCTTTCGTTCATTCGTTATTTTGTTCGATGGTTATTTTGTTCGATGGTTATTTCGTTCGTTCGTCATTTCATTCGTTCTTTCGTTCGTTCTTCTTTTTCGTTCGTTCGTTATTTCCTTCGTCCGGTCATTATGTAGTTCGTTTGATCATTCTTTCGTTCATTCGTTATTTCGTTCTTTCGTTCGTTATTTCGTTCGTTCGTTCGTTATTTAGTTTGTTCGTTTGGTGTATCGTCAGTTCGGTAGTTCATTCGTTCGTTATTTCGTTCGTTCCTTCATAATTTCGTTCGTGTTTTCGTTCGTTCGTCATTTCGTTCGTTTTTGGTCATTTCGTTCGTTCGTTGGTCATTGCGTTCGTTCGTTGTTTCGTTATTTCGTGCGTTTGTTCTTTCGTTCATTCTTTCATTCATTCATTATTTCGTTCGTTTATTCATTGGTTTGTTCGTTCGTTCGTTCATTCATTCATTATTTCGTTGGGTCGTTCGTTATGTCGTTCGTTCGTTTGTTATTTCATTCGTTCTTGATTTCATTCGTTCGTTCGTCCGTTATTTCGTTCGTTCATTCATTATTTCTTTCGTTCATTCATTATTTCGTTCGTTCGTTCGTTCATTCATTCGTTATATCGTTCGTTCGCTCGATTGTTCATTTGTTTTTCGTTCGTTCGTTCGTTCATTCGCTCCTTATTTCATCCATTCATTCGTTCGTTCGTTCGATATTTCGTTCGTTCTTTCGTTCATTTGTTATTTCGTTCGTTTGTTCGTTATTTCCCTCGTTATTTCGTCTTTCGTTCGTTATTTCGTTCGTTCATTTGCTCAGTCATTCTTTCGTCCATTGTGTATTCCGTTCTTTCGTTATTTCGTTCCTTCGTTTGTTCGTTCGTTATTTCGTTCGTTGGTTATTTCATTCGTTCGTTATTTCGTTTGTTCGTTCGTTTTTTCTTTCGTTCGTTCGTTATTTCGTTTGTTCGTTCATTCGTTCGTTCGTTCATTCTTTCGTTCGATCGGCATTTCGTTCGCGCCTTCGTTCGTTCGTTTGTTTTTTCGTTCGATCATTCGTTATTTCTTTCGCACTCTTGTTCGACCCTTACTTCATTCATTCGTTCGTTCGTTCGTTCGTTCGTTCGTTCATTATTTCTTTCGTTCATTCATTATTTCGTTCGTTCGTTCATTCATTCGTTATATCGTTCGTTCGTTCGTTTGTTCATTTGTTTTTCGTTCGTTCGTTCGTTCATTCGCTCCTTATTTCATCCATTCATTCGTTCGTTCGTTCGATATTTCGTTCGTTCTTTCGTTCATTTGTTATTTCGTTCGTTTGTTCGTTATTTCCCTCGTTATTTCGTCTTTCGTTCGTTCTTTCGTTCGTTCGTTATTTCGTTCGTTCATTTGCTCAGTCATTCTTTCGTCCATTGTGTATTCCGTTCTTTCGTTATTTCGTTCCTTCGTTTGTTCGTTCGTTATTTCGTTCGTTGGTTATTTCATTCGTTCGTTATTTCGTTTGTTCGTTCGTTTTTTCTTTCGTTCGTTCGTTATTTCGTTTGTTCGTTCATTCGTTCGTTCGTTCATTCTTTCGTTCGTTCGCCATTTCGTTCGCGCCTTCGTTCGTTCGTTTGTTTTTTCGTTCGATCATTCGTTATTTCTATCGCACTCTTGTTCGACCCTTACTTCATTCATTCGTTCGTTCGTTCGTTCGTTCGTTTGTTCGTTCAATCTTTCGTTCGTTCCTTATTTCTTTCGTTCGTTTGTTCATTATTTCGTTTGATCGATCGTTCATCCATAATTTCGTTTCTTCGTTAATTCGTTCCTTCGTTCTTTTGTTCATTCGTTATTTTGTTCGATCGTTATTTCGTTCGTTCGTTATTTCATTCGTTCTTTCGTTCGTTCTTCTTTTTCGTTCGTTCGTTATTTCATTCGTTGTTTCGTTCGTTCTTTATTTCATTCGTTCTTTCGTCCGTTTTTCTTTTTCGTTCGTTCGTTATTTCGTTCGGTCGTTCGTTATTTCGTTCATCCGGACATTATGTCGTTCGTTCGATCATTCTTTCGTTCATTCGTTATTTCGTTCATTCGTTATTTTGTTCGATCGTTATTTCGTTCGTTCGTTATTTCATTCGTTCTTTCGTTCGTTCTTCTTTTTCGTTCGTTCGTTATTTCGTTCGTCGATCGTTATTTCGTTCATTCGTTCGTACGTTCGTTCGTTATTTCGTTCGTCCGGTCATTATGTCGTTCGTTCGATCATTCTTTCGTTCATTCGTTATTTCGTTCGTTCGTTATTTATTTCGTTCGTTCCTTCATAATTTCGTTCGTTTGTTCGTTCTTTCCTCATTTCCTTCGTTCGTTCGTCATTTCATTTGTTCGTCATTTCGTTCGTTCGTTGGTCATTTCGTTCGTTCGTTGGTCATTTCATTCGTTCATCATTTCGTTCGTTCGTTGGTCATTTCGTTCGTTCGTTGGTCATTGCGTTCGTTCGTTGTTTCGTTATTTCGTGCGTTTGTTCGTTCGTTCGTTGTTTCGTTCGTTCATTATTTCGTTCGTTCGATCGTTCGTTATTTCGTTCGTTCGACCGGTCGTTATTTCGTTTGTTCGTTATTTCGTTCGATTGTTCGTTCTTTCGTTCATTCTTTCATTCATTCATTATTTCGTTCGTTTATTCATTGGTTTGTTCGTTCGTTCGTTCATTCATTCATTATTTCGTTCCTGATTTCGTTCGTTATTTCGTTTGTTCGTTCATTCGTTCGTTCGTTCATTCTTTCGTTCGTTCGCCATTTCGTTCGCGCCTTCGTTCGTTCGTTTGTTTTTTCGTTCGATCATTCGTTATTTCTATCGCACTCTTGTTCGTCCCTTACTTCATTCATTCGTTCGTTCGTTCGTTCGTTCGTTTGTTCGTTCAATCTTTCGTTCGTTCCTTATTTCTTTCGTTCGTTTGTTCATTATTTCGTTTGATCGATCGTTCATCCATAATTTCGTTTCTTCGTTAATTCGTTCCTTCGTTCTTTTGTTCATTCGTTATTTTGTTCGATCGTTATTTCGTTCGTTCGTTATTTCATTCGTTCTTTCGTTCGTTCTTCTTTTTCGTTCGTTCGTTATTTCATTCGTTGTTTCGTTCGTTCTTTATTTCATTCGTTCTTTCGTTCGTTCTTCTTTTTCGTTCGTTCGTTATTTGGTTCGTTCGTTCATTATTTCGTTCATCCGGACATTATGTCGTTCGTTCGATCATTCTTTCGTTCATTCGTTATTTCGTTCATTCGTTATTTTGTTCGATCGTTATTTCGTTCGTTCTTCTTTTTCGTTCGTTCGTTATTTCATTCGTTCTTTCGTTCGTTCTTCTTTTTCGTTCGTTCGTTATTTCGTTCGTTCGTTCGTTATTTCGTTCATCCGGACATTATGTCGTTCGTTCGATCATTCTTTCGTTCATTCGTTATTTCGTTCATTCGTTATTTTGTTCGATCGTTATTTCGTTCGTTCGTTATTTCATTGGTTCTTTCGTTCGTTCTTCTTTTTCGTTCGTTCGTTATTTCGTTCGTCGATCGTTATTTCGTTCATTCGATCGTACGTTCGTTCGTTATTTCGTTCGTCCGGTCATTATGTCGTTCGTTCGTTCATTATTTCGTTCGTTCGATCGTTCGTTATTTCGTTCGTTCGACCGGTCGTTATTTCGTTTCTTCGTTATTTCGTTCGATTGTTCGTTCTTTCGTTCATTCTTTCATTCATTCATTATTTCGTTCGTTTATTCATTGGTTTGTTCGTTCGTTCGTTCATTCATTCACTATTTCGTTCCTGATTTCGTTCGTTATTTCGTTGGGTCGTTCGTTATGTCGTTCGTTCGTTTGTTATTTCATTCGTTCTTGATTTCATTCGTTCGTTCGTCCGTTATTTCGTTCGTTCATTCATTATTTCTTTCGTTCATTCATTATTTCGTTCGTTCGTTCATTCATTCGTTATATCGTTCGTTCGTTCGTTTGTTCATTTGTATTTCGTTCGTTCGTTCGTTCATTCGCTCCTTATTTCATCCATTCATTCGTTCGTTCGTTCGATATTTCGTTCGTTCTTTCGTTCATTTGTTATTTCGTTCGTTTGTTCGTTATTTCCCTCGTTATTTCGTCTTTCGTTCGTTCGTTCATTCTTTCGTGCGTTCGCCATTTCGTTCGCGCCTTCGTTCGTTCGTTCATTATTTCGTTTGATCGATCGTTCATCCATAATTTCGTTTCTTCGTTAATTCGTTCCTTCGTTCTTTCGTTCATTCGTTATATTGTTGGATCGTTATTTCGTTCGTTCGTTATTTCATTCGTTCTTTCGGTCGTTCTTCTTTTTCGTTTGTTCTTTCGTTCGTTCTTCTTTTTCGTTCGTTCTTCTTTTTCGTTCGTTCGTTATTTCGTTCGTTCGCTCGTTATTTCGTTCATTCGTTCGTACGTTCGTTCGTTATTTCGTTCGTCCGGTCATTATGTCGTTCATTCGATCATTCTTTCGTTCATTCGTTATTTTGTTCGATCGTTATTTCGTTCGTTCGTTATTTCATTCGTTATTTCGTTCGTTCTTCTTTTTCGTTCCTTGGTTATTTCGTTCGTCGCTCGGTATTTCGTTCATTCGTTCGTACGTTCGTTCGTTATTTCGTTCGTCCGGTCATTATGTCGTTCGTTCGATCATTCTTTCGTTCATTCGTTATTTCGTTCGTTCGTTCGTTCCTTCATAATTTCGTTCGTTTGTTCGTTCGTTCGTCATTTATTTCGTTCGTTCGTCATTTCTTTCGTTCGTTGGTCATTTCATTCGTTCATCATTTCGTTCGTTCGTCGATCATTTCGTTCGTTCGTTGGTCATTGCGTTCGTTCGTTGTTTCGTTATTTCGTGCGTTTGTTCGTTCGTTCGTTGTTTCGTTCGTTCATTATTTCGTTCGTTCGATCGTTCGTTATTTCGTTCGTTCGACAGGTCGTTATTTCGTTTGTTCGTTATTTCGTTCGATTGTTCGTTCTTTCGTTCATTCTTTCGTTCATTCGTTATTTCGTTCGTGTATTCCTTGGTTTTTTCGTTCGTTCATTCATTCATTCATTATCTCGTTCTTGATTTCGTTCGTTAATTCGTTCGTTCGTTTTTTCGTTCGGTCGTTCGTTATGTCGTTCGTTCGTCCGTTATTTAGTTCATTCGTTCATTCATTTGTTATATCGTTCGTTTGTTCGTTTGTTCATTTGTTTTTCGTTCGTTCGATCGGTCTTTCGTTCTTTCATTCGTTCGTTCGTTCGTTTTTCTTTCGTTCGTTCATTCAATGTTTCGTTCGTTCATTCATTATTTCGTTCGTTGATTCGTTCGTTATATCGTTATTTCGATTGTTCGTTCGTTATTTAGTTATTTCGATCGTTCTTTCGTTCGTTCTTCTTTTTCGTTCGTTCGTTATTTGGTTCGTTCGTTCATTATTTCGTTCATCCGGACATTATGTCGTTCGTTCGATCATTCTTTCGTTCATTCGTTATTTCGTTCATTCGTTATTTTGTTCGATCGTTATTTCGTTCGTTCTTCTTTTTCGTTCGTTCGTTATTTCATTCGTTCTTTCGTTCGTTCTTCTTTTTCGTTCGTTCGTTATTTCGTTCGTTCGTTCGTTATTTCGTTCATCCGGACATTATGTCGTTCGTTCGATCATTCTTTCGTTCATTCGTTATTTCGTTCATTCGTTATTTTGTTCGATCGTTATTTCGTTCGTTCGTTATTTCATTGGTTCTTTCGTTCGTTCTTCTTTTTCGTTCGTTCGTTATTTCGTTCGTCGATCGTTATTTCGTTCATTCGATCGTACGTTCGTTCGTTATTTCGTTCGTCCGGTCATTATGTCGTTCGTTCGTTCATTATTTCGTTCGTTCGATCGTTCGTTATTTCGTTCGTTCGACCGGTCGTTATTTCGTTTCTTCGTTATTTCGTTCGATTGTTCGTTCTTTCGTTCATTCTTTCATTCATTCATTATTTCGTTCGTTTATTCATTGGTTTGTTCGTTCGTTCGTTCATTCATTCACTATTTCGTTCCTGATTTCGTTCGTTATTTCGTTGGGTCGTTCGTTATGTCGTTCGTTCGTTTGTTATTTCATTCGTTCTTGATTTCATTCGTTCGTTCGTCCGTTATTTCGTTCGTTCATTCATTATTTCTTTCGTTCATTCATTATTTCGTTCGTTCGTTCATTCATTCGTTATATCGTTCGTTCGTTCGTTTGTTCATTTGTATTTCGTTCGTTCGTTCGTTCATTCGCTCCTTATTTCATCCATTCATTCGTTCGTTCGTTCGATATTTCGTTCGTTCTTTCGTTCATTTGTTATTTCGTTCGTTTGTTCGTTATTTCCCTCGTTATTTCGTCTTTCGTTCGTTCGTTCATTCTTTCGTGCGTTCGCCATTTCGTTCGCGCCTTCGTTCGTTCGTTCATTATTTCGTTTGATCGATCGTTCATCCATAATTTCGTTTCTTCGTTAATTCGTTCCTTCGTTCTTTCGTTCATTCGTTATATTGTTGGATCGTTATTTCGTTCGTTCGTTATTTCATTCGTTCTTTCGGTCGTTCTTCTTTTTCGTTTGTTCTTTCGTTCGTTCTTCTTTTTCGTTCGTTCTTCTTTTTCGTTCGTTCGTTATTTCGTTCGTTCGCTCGTTATTTCGTTCATTCGTTGGTACGTTCGTTCGTTATTTCGTTCGTCCGGTCATTATGTCGTTCATTCGATCATTCTTTCGTTCATTCGTTATTTTGTTCGATCGTTATTTCGTTCGTTCGTTATTTCATTCGTTATTTCGTTCGTTCTTCGTTTTCGTTCCTTGGTTATTTCGTTCGTCGCTCGGTATTTCGTTCATTCGTTCGTACGTTCGTTCGTTATTTCGTTCGTTCATTTGCTCAGTCATTCTTTCGTTCATTGTGTATTCCGTTCGTTCGTTTGTTCGTTATTTCATTCGTTTGTCCGGTCGTTCGTTTGTTCGTTCGTTCGTCCGTTCGTTCATTATTTCGTTCGCTCATTCGTTATGTCGTTCGTTCGTCCGTTATTTCGTTCGTTCGTTCATTCATTATTTCGTTCGTTCATTCATTATTTCGTTCGTTCGTTCATTCGTTCGTTATATCGTTCGTACGTTCGTTTGTTCATTTGTTTTTCGTTCGTTCGTTATTTCATTCGTTTGTTCGTCATTTCATTCGTTTGTCCGTTCGTTCATTTGCTCCTTATTTCATTCATTCATTCGTTCGTTCGTTCATTCGATATTTCTTTCGTTCTTTCGTTCGTTTGTTCGTTATTTCATTCATTTGTCCGTTCGTTCGTTATTTCGTTCGATCGTTCTTTCGTTCTTTCGTTCGTTCGTTCGTTCGTACGTTCGTTTTTCGTTCGATCGTTATTTCGTTCGTTCATTCATTGTTTCGTTCGTTCATTCATTATTTCGTTCGTTTATTCGTATGTTATATCGTTCGTTCTTTCGTTTGTTCATTTGTTTTTTCATTCTTTCGTTCGTTATTTCGTTTGTTCGTTCGTTATTTAGTTATTTCGATCGTTCTTTTGTTATTTCATTCGTTTTTCGTTCATTCTTTTGTCTTTCGTTCGTTATATCGTTCTTTTTCTCTTTCGTCCATTGTGTATTCCGTTCGTTCGTTATTCCGTTCCTTCGTTTGTTCGTTCGTTATTTCGTTCGTTCGTTATTTCATTCGTTCGTTATTTCGTTTTTTCGTTCGTTTTTTCTTTCGTTCGTTCGTTATTTCGTTTATTCGTTCATTCGTTCGTTCGTTCGTTCATTCTTTCGTTCGTACGTTCATTCAATGTAATGTCTTTCGTTCGTTCGCCCATTCGTTCGCGCCTTCATTCGTTCGTTTTTTTTTCGTTCGATCATTCGTTATTTCGTTCACACTCTTGTTCGTTCCTTATTTCATTCATTCGGTCGTTCGTTCGTTCAATCTTTCGTTCGTTCAATCTTTCGTTCGTTCAATCTTTCGTTCGTTCGTTCGTTCATTCGTTATTTAGTTTGTTCGTTCGGTGTATCGTTAGTTCGGTCGTTCATTCGTTCGTTATTTCGTTCATTCCTTCATAATTTCGTTCGTTTTTTCGTTCGTTCGTCATTTCGTTCGTTCCTTGGTCATTTCATTCGTTCATCATTTCGTTCGTTCGTTGGTCATTTCTTTCGTTCGACCGGTCGTTATTTCGTTTGTTCGTTATTTCGTTCGATTGTTCGTTCTTTCGTTCATTCTTTCATTCATTCGTTATTTCGTTCGTTTATTCATTGGTTTGTTCGTTCGTTCGTTCATTCATTCATTATTTCGTTCCTGATTTCGTTCGTTAATTCGTTCGTTCGTTATTTCGTTGGGTCGTTCGTTATGTCGTTCGTTCGTTCGTTATTTCATTCGTTCTTGATTTCATTCGTTCGTTCTTCCGTTATTTCATTCGTTCATTCATTATTTCTTTCGTTCATTCATTATTTCGTTTGTTCGTTCATTCATTCGTTATATCGTTCGTTCGTTCGTTTGTTCATTTGTTTTTCGTTCGTTCGTTCGTTCATTCGCTCCTTATTTCATTCATTCATTCGTTCGTTTGTTCGTTATTTCCCTCGTTATTTCGTCTTTCGTTCGTTCGTTATTTCGTTTGTTCGTTCGATTTTTCTTTCGTTCGTTCGTTATTTCATTTGTTCGTTCATTCGTTCGTTCGTTCTTTCTTTCGTTCGTTCGGCGTTTCGTTCGCGCCTTCGTACGTTCGTTTGTTTTTTCGTTCGATCATTCGTTATTTCTATCACACTCTTGTTCGTTCCTTATTTCATTCATACGTTCGTTCGTTCGTTCGTTCGTTCAATCTTTCGTTCCTTCCTTATTTCTTTCGTTCGTTCGTTCATTATTTCGATTGATCGATCAATCATCCATAATTTCGTTTCTTCGTTAATTCGTTCCTTCGTTCTTTATTTCATTCGTTATTTTGTTCGATCGTAATTTCGTTCATACGTTATTTCATTCGTTCTTTCGCTCGTTATTTCGTTCATTCGTTCGTACGTTCGTTCGTTACTTCGTTCGTTCGGTCATTATGTCGTTCGTTCGATCATTCTTTCGTTCATTCGTTATTTCGTTCATTCGTTATTTTGTTCGATCGTTATTTCGTTCGTTAGTTATTTCATTCGTTCTTTCGTTCGTTCTGTTCGTTCGTTCGTCATTTCTTTCGATCGTTCGTTGTTTCGTTATTTCGTGCGTTTGTTCGTTCGTTCGTTGTTTCGTTCGTTCATTATTTCGTTCGTTCGATCGTTCGCTATTTCGTTCGTTCGACCGGTCGTTATTTCGTTTGTTCGTTCGTTCATTCATTCATTATCTCGTTCCTGATTTCGTTCGTTAATTCATTCGTTCGTTATTTCGTTGGGTCGTTCGTTATGTCGTTCGTTCGTTCGTTATTTCATTCGTTGTCGATTTCATTCGTTCGTTCGTCCGTTATTTTGTTCGTTCATTCATTATTTCTTTCGTTCGTTCATTATTTCGTTCGTTCATTCGTTCGTTATATTGTTATTTCGTCTGTTCGTTCGTTATTTAGTTATTTCGATCATTCTTTCGTTATATCGTTCTTTTTTTCCTTCGGCCTTTCATTCGTCATTTCGCTTGTTCGTTCGTTCATTCTTTCGCTATTTAGTTCGTTATTTCGCTTGTTATTTCGTTCAATCCTTCGTTCTTTCGTTATTTCTTTCGTTCGTTCGTTATTTCGTTCGTTCTTTCTTTCGTTCGTTCGTTCGTTATTTCGTTCGTTCGTTCGTTCATTCGTCCGTTCATTCATTATTTCGTTCGCTCATTCGTTATGGCGTTCGTTCATTCACTATTTCGTTCGTTCGTTCATTCGTTCGTTTGTTCGTTATTTTATTCGTTTGTTCGTTATTTCATGCGTTTGTCCGTTTGTTCATTCGCTCCTTATTTCATTCATTCATTCGTTCGTTCGTTCTTTCGTTATTTCCTTCGATCGTTCGTTATTTCGTTCGTTCATTTGCTCAGTCATTCTTTCGTTCATTGTGTATTCCGCTCGTTCGCTATTTCGTTCCTTCGTTTGTTCGTTCGTTATTTCGTTCGTTCGGTCGATTGTTATTTTGTTTGTTCGTTCCTTCTTTAGATCGTTCGTTATTTCGTTCGTTCGTTATTTCATTCGTTTGTCCGTTCGTTCATTCTCTCTTTATTTCACTCATTCATTCGTTCGTTCGTTCAATCTTTCGTTTTTTCGTTCGTCCGTTCGATATTTCGTTCGGTTGTTCTTTCGTTCGTTTGTCATTTCGTTCGTTTATTCGTTCGTTCGTCCGTTCGTTCATTATTTCGTTCGCTCGTTCGTTATGTCGTTCGTTCGTTCGTTCATTCATTATTTCGTTCGTTCATTCATTATTTCGTTCAATCGTTCATTCTTTCGTTATATCGTTCGTTCGTTCGTTCGATATTTCGTTCGTTCTTTTGTTCGTTTGTTATTTCGTTCGTTTGTTCGTTATTTCATTCATTTGTCCGTTCGTTCGTTATTTCGTTCGATCGTTCTTTCGTTTTTTCGTTCGTTCGTTCGTTCGTACGTTCGTTTTTCGTTCGATCGTTATTTCGTTCGTTCATTCATTGTTTCGTTCGTTCATTCATTATTTCGTTCGTTTATTCGTATGTTATATCGTTCGTTCTTTCGTTTGTTCATTTGTTTTTTCATTCTTTCGTTCGTTATTTCGTTTGTTCGTTCGTTATTTAGTTATTTCGATCGTTCTTTCGTTATTTCATTCGTTCTTTCGTTCATTCTTTTGTCCTTCGTTCGTTATATCGTTCTTTTTCTCTTTCGGCCTTTCATTCGTTCGCTATTTAGTTCGTTATTTCGCTCGTTATTTCGTTCATTCGTTCGTTCTTTCGTTATTTCTTTCGTTCGTTCGTTATTTCGTTCGTTCATTTGCTCAGTCATTCTTTCGTCCATTGTGTATTCCGTTCGTTCGTTATTTCGTTCCTTCGTTTGTTCGTTCGTTATTTCGTTCGTTCGTTATTTCATTCGTTCGTTATTTCGTATGTTCGTTCGTTTTTTCTTTCGTTCGTTCGTTTTTTCTTTCGTTCGTTCGCCCTTTCGTTCGCGCCTTCGTTTGTTCGTTTGTTTTTTCGTTCGATCATTCGTTATTTCGTTCACACTCTTGTTCGTTCCTTATTTCATTCATTCGTTCGTTCGTTCGTTCAATCTTTCGTTCGTTCAATCTTTCGTTCGTTCCTTATTTCTTTCGTTCGTTCGTTCATTATTTCGATTGATCGATCAATCATCCATAATTTCGTTTCTTCGTTAATTCGTTCCTTCGTTCTTTATTTCATTCGTTATTTTGTTCGATCGTAATTTCGTTCATTCGTTATTTCATTCGTTCTTTCGCTCGTTATTTCGTTCATTCGTTCGTACGTTCGTTCGTTACTTCGTTCGTTCGGTCATTATGTCGTTCGTTCGATCATTCTTTCGTTCATTCGTTATTTCGTTCATTCGTTATTTTGTTCGATCGTTATTTCGTTCGGTCGTTATTTCATTCGTTCTTTCGTTCGTTCTGTTCGTTCGTTCGTCATTTCTTTCGATCGTTCGTTGTTTCGTTATTTCGAGCGTTTGTTCGTTCGTTCGTTGTTTCGTTCGTTCAATATTTCGTTCGTTCGATCGTTCGCTATTTCGTTCGTTCGACCGGTCGTTATTTCGTTTGTTCGTTCGTTCATTCATTCATTATCTCGTTCCTGATTTCGTTCGTTAATTCATTCGTTCGTTATTTCGTTGGGTCGTTCGTTATGTCGTTCGTTCGTTCGTTATTTCATTCGTTGTCGATTTCATTCGTTCGTTCGTCCGTTATTTTGTTCGTTCATTCGTTCGTTATATTGTTATTTCGTTTGTTCGTTCGTTATTTAGTTATTTCGATCATTCTTTCGTTATTTCGTTCGTTTTTTCGTTCATTCTTTTGTCTATCGTTCGTTATATCGTTCTTTTTTTCTTTCGGCCTTTCATTCGTCATTTCGTTTGTTCGTTCGTTCATTCTTTCGCTATTTAGTTCGTTATTTCGCTTGTTATTTCGTTCATTCCTTCGTTCTTTCGTTATTTCTTTCGTTCGTTCGTTATTTCGTTCGTTCTTTCTTTCGTTCGTTCGTTCGTTATTTCGTTCGTTCGTTCGTTCATTCGTCCGTTCATTCATTATTTCGTTCGCTCATTCGTTATGGCGTTCGTTCATTCACTATTTCGATCGTTCGTTCATTCGTTCGTTTGTTCGTTATTTTATTCGTTTGTTCGTTATTTCATGCGTTTGTCCGTTTGTTCATTCGCTCCTTATTTCATTCATTCATTCGTTCGTTCGTTCTTTCGTTATTTCCTTCGATCGTTCGTTATTTCGTTCGTTCATTTGCTCAGTCATTCTTTCGTTCATTGTGTATTCCGCTCGTTCGCTATTTCGTTCCTTCGTTTGTTCGTTCGTTATTTCGTTCGTTCGGTCGATTGTTATTTTGTTTGTTCGTTCCTTCTTTAGATCGTTCGTTATTTCGTTCGTTCGTTATTTCATTCGTTTGTCCGTTCGTTCATTCTCTCTTTATTTCACTCATTCATTCGTTCGTTCGTTCAATCTTTCGTTTTTTCGTTCGTCCGTTCGATATTTCGTTCGGTTGTTCTTTCGTTCGTTCATTCATTATTTCGTTCGTTTATTCGTATGTTATATCGTTCGTTCTTTCGTTTGTTCATTTGTTTTTTCATTCTTTCGTTCGTTATTTCGTTTGTTCGTTCGTTATTTAGTTATATCGATCGTTCTTTCGTTATTTCATTCGTTCTTTCGTTCATTCTTTTGTCCTTCGTTCGTTATATCGTTCTTTTTCTCTTTCGGCCTTTCATTCGTTCGCTATTTAGTTCGTTATTTCGCTCGTTATTTCGTTCATTCGTTCGTTCTTTCGTTATTTCTTTCGTTCGTTCGTTATTTCGTTCGTTCATTTGCTCAGTCATTCTTTCGTCCATTGTGTATTCCGTTCGTTCGTTATTTCGTTCCTTCGTTTGTTCGTTCGTTATTTCGTTCGTTCGTTATTTCATTCGTTCGTTATTTCGTATGTTCGTTCGTTTTTTCTTTCGTTCGTTCGTTTTTTCTTTCGTTCGTTCGCCCTTTCGTTCGCGCCTTCGTTCGTTCGTTTGTTTTTTCGTTCGATCATTCGTTATTTCGTTCACACTCTTGTTCGTTCCTTATTTCATTCATTCGTTCGTTCGTTCGTTCAATCTTTCGTTCGTTCAAACTTTCGTTCGTTCCTTATTTCTTTCGTTCGTTCGTTCCTTATTTCGTTCGTTCATTTTTTCGTTTGATCGATCGTTCATCCATAAATTCGTTCGTTCGTTTCTTCGTTAATTCGTTCCTTCGTTCTTTCGTTCATTCGTTATTTTGTTCGATGGTTATTTCGTTCGTTCCTTATTTCATTCATTCGTTCGTTCGTTCGTTCAATCTTTCGTTCGTTCCTTATTTCTATCGTTCGTTCGTTCATTCCTTATTTCGTTCGTTTATTATTTCGTTTGATCGATCGTTCATCCATGATTTCGTTCGTTCGTTTCTTCGTTAAGTCGTTCCTTCGTTCTTTCGTTCATTCGTTATTTTGTTCGATGGTTATTTCGTTCGTTCGTTTTTTTCGTTCGTTCGTCATTTCGTTCGTTCGTTCGTCATTTCGTTCGTTCGTTGGTCATTTCATTCGTTCATCATTTCGTTCGTTCGTTGGTCATTTCGTTCGTTCGTTGGTCATTGCGTTCGTTCGTTGTTTCGTTATTTCGTGCGTTTGTTCGTTCGTTCGTTGTTTCGTTCGTTCATTATTTCGTTCGTTCGATCGTTCGACCGGTCGTTATTTCGTTTGTTCGTTATTTCGTTCGATTGTTCGTTCTTTCGTTCATTCTTTCGTTCATTCGTTATTTCGTTCGTTTATTCATTGGTTTGTTCGTTCGTTCGTTCATTCATTCATTATTTCGTTCCTGAATTCATTCGTTAATTCGTTCGTTCGTTATTTCGTTCCTTCGTTTGTTCGTTCGTTATTTCGTTTCTTCGTTTGTTCGTTCGTTATTTCGTTCGTTCGTTATTTCATTCGTTCGTAATTTCGTTTGTTCGTTCGTTTTTTCTTTCGTTCGTTCGTTATTTCGTATGTTCGTTCATACGTTCGTTCAATCTTTCCTTCGTTCCTTATTTCTTTCGTTTGTTCATTATTTCGATTGATCGATCGTTCATTCATAATTTCGTTTCTTCGTTAATTCGTTCCTTCGTTCTTTTGTTCTTTCGTTATTTCATTCGTTCTTTCGTTCGCTCTTCTTTTTCGTTCGTTCGTTATTTCATTCGTTCTTTCGTTCGTTCGTTATTTCATTCGTTCTTTCGTTCGTTCTTCTTTTTCTTCCGTTTGTTATTTCGTTCGTTCGCTCCTTATTTCGTTCATTCGTTCGTACGTTCGTTCGTTATTTCGTTCGTTCGTTGGTCATATCATTCGTTCATCATTTCGTTCGTTCGTCGGTCATTTCGTTCGTTCGTTGGTCATTGCGTTCGTTCGTTGTTTCGTTATTTCGTGCGTTTGTTCGTTCGTTCGTTGTTTCGTTCGTTCATTATTTCGTTCGTTCGTTCATTCGTTCGTTATATCGTTCGTTCGTTTGTTTGTTCATTTATTTTTCGTTCGTTCGTTATTTCATTCGTTTGTTCGTTATTTTATTCGTGTGTTCGTTATTTCATGCGTTTGTCCGTTTGTTCATTCGCTCCTTATTTCATTCATTCATTCGTTCGTTCGTTCATTCGATATTTCGTTCGTTCGTTCGATATTTCGTTCGTTCTTTCGTTCCTTTGTTATTTCTTTCTTTTGTTCGTTATTTCATTCTTTTGTCCGTTCGTTCGTTATTTCATTCGATCGTTCGTTTGTTCCTTCGTTCGTTCGTTCGTTCGTTTTTCGTTCGTTCGTTATTTCGTTCGTTCATTCATTGTTTCGTTCGTTCATTCATTATTTCGTTCGTTCATTCGTTCGTTATATCGTTCGTTATTTCGTTTGTTCGTTCGTTCATTCTTTCGCTATTTAGTTCGTTATTTCGCTCGTTATTTCGTTCATTCGTTCGTTCTTTCGTTATTTCCTTCGTTCCTTCGTTATTTCGTTCGTTCGTTCGTTCGTCCGTTCGATATCTCGTTCGGTTGTTCTTTCGTTCGTTTGTCATTTCGTTCGTTTGTTCGTCATTTCATTCGTTTTTCCGGTCGTTCGTTTGTTCGTTCGTTCGTCCGTTCGTTCATTATTTCGTTCGCTCGTTCGTTATGTCGTTCGTTCGTCCGTTATTTCGTTCGTTTGTTATTTGGTTCGGTTTTTATTTCGTTCGTTTGTTCGTTATTTCATTCATTTGTCCGTTCGTTCATTTGCTCATTATTTCATTCATTCATTCGTTCGTTCGTTCGTTCGATATTTCGTTCGTTCTTTCGTTCGTTTGTTATTTCGTTCGTTTGTTCGTTATTTCATTCATTTGTCCGTTCGTTCGTTTTTCGTTCGATCGTTATTTCGTTCGTTCATTCATTATTTCGTTCGTTCGTTCATTCGTTCGTTATAACGTTCGTTCGTTTGTTTGTTCATTTGTTTTTCGTTCGTTCGTTATTTCATTCGTTTGTTCGTTATTTTATTCGTGTGTTTGTTATTTCATGCGTTTGTCCGTTTGTTCATTCGCTCCTTATTTCATTCATTCATTCGTTCGTTCGTTCGTTCATTCGATATTTCGTTCGTTCGTTCGATATTTCGTTCGTTCTTTCGTTCGTTTGTTATTTCTTTCGTTTGTTCGTTATTTCATTCTTTTGTCCGTTCGTTCGTTATTTCGTTCGATCGTTCTTTTGTTCCTTCGTTATTTCGTTCGTTCGTTTTTCGTTCGTTCGTTATTTCGTTCGTTCATTCATTGTTTCGTTCGTTCATTCATTATTTCGTTCGTTCATTCGTTCGTCATATCGTTCGTTATTTCGTTTGTTCGTTCGTTCATTCTTTCGCTATTTAGTTCGTTATTTCGTTCGCTATTTCGTTCATTCGTTCGTTCTTTCGTTATTTCCTTCGTTCCTTCGTTATTTCGTTCGTTCATTTGCTCAGTCATTCTTTCGTCCATTGTGTATTCCGTTCGTTCGTTATTTTGTTCCTACGTTTGTTCGTTCGTTAATTCGTTCGTTCGTTATTTCATTCGTTTGTCCGTTCGTTCATTCTCTCCTTATTTCACTCATTCATACGTTCGTTCGTTCAATCTTTCGTTTGTTCGTTCGTCCGTTCGATATTTCGTTCGGTTGTTCTTTCGTTCGTTTGTCATTTCGTTCGTTTGTTCGTTATTTCATTCGTTTTTCCGGTCGTTCGTTTGTTCGTTCGTTCGTCCGTTCGTTCATTATTTCGTTCGCTCGTTCGTTATGTCGTTCGTTCGTCCGTTATTTCGTTCGTTTGTTATTTCGTTCGTTTGTTCGTTATTTCATTCATTTCGCGTTCGTTCATTTGCTCCTTATTTCATTCATTCATTCGTTCGTTCGTTCGTTCGATATTTCGTTCGTTCTTTCGTTCGTTTGTTATTTGGTTCGTTTGTTATTTGGTTCGTTTGTTCGTTATTTAATTCATTTGTCCGTTCGTTCGTTTTTCGTTCGATCGTTATTTCGTTCGTTCATTCATTATTTCGTTCGTTCGTTCATTCGTTCGTTATATCGTTCGATCGTTCGTTTGTTCATCTGTTTTTCGTTCGTTCGTTATTTCATTCGTTTGTTCGTTATTTTATTCCTTTGTCCGTTCGTTCATTGGCTCCTTATTTCATTCATTCATTCGTTCGTTCGTTCGTTCGATATTTCGTTCGTTCTTTCGTTCGTTTGTTATTTCGTTCGTTCGTTCGTTTTTCGTTCGATCGTTATTTCGTTCGTTCATCAATTGTTTCGTTCGTTCATTCATTATTTCGTTCGTTTATTCGTATGTTATATCGTTCGTTCTTTCGTTTGTTCATTTGTTTTTTCATTCTTTCGTTCGTTATTTCGTTCCTTCGTTTGTTCGTTCGTTATTTCGTTCGTTCGTTATTTCGTTCGTTCGTTATTTCATTCGTTCGTTATTTCGTTTGTTCGTTCGTTTTGTCTTTCGTTCGTTCGTTATTTCATTTATTCGTTCAGTCGTTCGTTCGTTCATTCTTTCGTTCGTTCGCCCTTTCGTTCGCGCCTTCGTTCGTTCGTTTGCTTTTTCGCTCGATCATTCGTTATTTCGTTCACACTATTGTTCGTTCCTTATTTCAGTCATTCGTTCCTTCGTTCGTTCAATCTTTCGTTCGTTCAATCTTTCGTTCGTTCGTTCGTTCATTCGTTCAATCTTTCGTTCGTTCCTTATTTCTTTCGTTCGTTCTTTTTTTTCGTTCGTTCATTCTTTATTTCGTTTGTTCGTTCGTTATTTAGTTATTTCGATCGTTCTTTCGTTATTTCATTCATTCTTTCGTTCATTCTTTTGTCTTTCGTTCGTTATATCGTTCTTTTTCTCTTTCGGCCTTTTATTCGTTATTTCGTTTGTTCGTTCGTTCATTCGTTCGGTATTTAGTTCGTTATTTCGCTCGTTATTTCGTTCATTCGTTCGTTCTTTCGTTATTTCTTTCGTTCGTTCGTTATTTCGTTCGTTCATTTGATCAGTCATTCATTCGTCCATTGTGTATTTCGTTCGTTCGTTATTTCGTTCCTTCGTTTGTTCGTTCGTTATTTCGTTCGTTCGTTATTTCGTTCGTTCGTTATTTCATTCGTTCGTTATTTCGTTTGTTCGTTCGTTTTTTCTTTCGTTCGTTCGTTCATTCTTTCCTTCGTTCGCCCTTTCGTTCGCGCCTTCGTTCGTTCGTTTGTTTTTTCGTTCGATCATTCGTTATTTCGTTCACACTCTTGTTCGTTCCTTATTTCATTCATTCGTTCCCTCGTTCGTTCAATCTTTCGTTCGTTCAATCTTTCGTTCGTTCGTTCGTTCATTCGTTCAATCTTTCGTTCGTTCCGTATTTCTTTCGTTCGTTCTTTTTTTTCGTTCGTTCATTCGTTATTTCGTTTGTTCGTTCGTTATTTCGTTCGTTATTTCGTTCGTTCGCTCGTTATTTCCTTCATTCGTTCGTACGTTCGTTCGTTATTTCGTTCATTCGTTCGTTCTTTCGTTCATTCGTTCGTTCTTTCGTTCGTTCGTTATTTAGATAGTTCGTTCTTTTTTTAGTTCGTTCGTTCGTTATTTCGTTCGTTCGTTATTTCGTTCGTTTGTTCATTCGATCGTTCGTTATTTCGTTCCTTCGTTCATTATTTGATTCGTTCGTTCGTTTGTTATTGCGTTCGTTTGTTCGTTATTTCATTCGTTTGTTCGTTATTTCATTCGTTTATCCGTTCGTTCATTCTCTCCTTATTTCACTCATTCATTCGTTCGATCGATATTTCGTTCGGTCGTTCTTTCGTTCGTTTGTTATTTCGTTCGTTTGTTATTTCGTTCGTTTGTTCGTTATTTCATTCGTTTGTCCGGTCGTTCGTTCGTTCGTTTGTTCGTTATTTCGTTCTTTCGTTCGTTCGTTCGCTATTTCGTTCGTTCGTTCGTTCGTCCGTTCGTTCATTATTTCGTTTGCTCATTCGTTATGTAGTTCGTTCATTCACTATTTCGTTCGTTCGTTCATTCGTTCGTTATATCGTTTGTTCGTTTGTTTGTTCATTTGTTTTTCGTTCGTTCGTTATTTCATTCGTTTGTTCGTTATTTTATTCGTTTGTTCGTTATATCATGCGTTTGTCCGTTTGTTCATTTGCTCCTTATTTCATTCATTCATTCGTTCGTTCGTTCGTTCGATATTTCGTTCGTTCTTTCGTTCGTTTGTTATTTCGTTCGTTTGTTCGTTATTTCATTTATTTGTCCGTTCGTTCGTTATTTCGTTCGATCGTTCTTTCGTTCTTTCGTTCGTTCGTTCGTACGTTCGTTTTTCGTTCGATCGTTATTTCGTTCGTTCATTCATTGTTTCGTTCGTTCATTCATTATTTCGTTCGTTTATTCGTATGTTATATCGTTCGTTCTTTCGTTTGTTCATTTGTTTTTTCATTCTTTCGTTCGTTATTTCGTTCCTTCGTTTATTCGTTCATTCGTTCGTTCGTTCATTCTTTCGTTCGTTCGCCCTTTCGTTCGCGCCTTCGTTCGTTCGTTTGCTTTTTCGCTCGATCATTCGTTATTTCGTTCACACTCTTGTTCGTTCCTTATTTCATTCATTCGTTCGTTCATTCGTTCAATCTTTTGTTCGTTCCTTATTTCTTTCGTTCGTTCTTTTTTTCGTTTGTTCATTCGTTATTTCGTTTGTTCGTTCGTTATTTCGTTCGTTCGCTCGTTATTTCGTTCATTCGTTCGTACGTTCGTTCGTTATTTCGTTCATTCGTTCGTTCTTTCGTTCGTTCGTTATTTAGATAGTTCGTTCTTTTTTTCGTTCGTTCGTTCGTTCGTTATTTCGTTCGCTCGTTATTTCCTTCGTTCGTTATTTCGTTCGTTCGTTCTTTCGATCGTTCGTTATTTCGTTCGTTCGTTCGGTCGTTATTTCGTTCTTTCGTTCGTTCGTTCGTTCATTTTTTTCTTCCGCTCATTCGTTCCTCAGTAAATTCGTTCGTTCGTACATTCGTTATTTCGTTCCTTCGTTCATTATTTCATCCGTTCGTTCGTTTGTTATTTCGTTCGTTTGTTCGTTATTTCATTCGTTTGTTCGTTATTTCATTCGTTTATCCGTTCGTTCGTTCAATCGATATTTCGTTCGGTCGTTCTTTCGTTCGTTTGTTATTTCGTTCGTTTGTTCGTTATTTCATTCGTTTGTCCGGTCGTTCGTTCGTTCGTTTGTTCGTTATTTCGTTCTCTCGTTCGTTCGTTCGTTATTTCGTTCGTTCTTCCGTTCGTTCATTATTTCTTTCGCTCATTCGTTATGTCGTTCGTTCATTCACTATTTCGTTCGTTCGTTCATTCGTTCGTTATATCGTTCGTTCGTTTGTTTGTTCATTTGTTTTTCGTTCGTTCGTTATTTCATTCGTTTGTTCGTTATTTTATTCGTTTGTTCGTTATTTCATGCGTTTGTCCGTTTGTTCATTCGCTCCTTATTTCATTCATTCATTCGTTCGTTCGTTCGTTCGATATTTCGTTCGATCGTTCTTTCGTTCCTTCGTTCGTTTGTTCGTTCGTCTTTCGTTCGTCATTTCGTTCGTTCATTCATTGCTTCGTTCGTTCATTCTTTCGCTATTTAGTTCGTTATTTCGCTCGTTATTTCGTTCATTCGTTCGTTCTTTCGTTATTTCCTTCGTTCGTTCGTTATTTCGTTCGTTCATTTGCTCAGTCATTCTTTCGTTCATTGTGTACTCCGTTCGTTCGTTATTTCGTTCCTTCGTTTGTTCGTTCGTTATTTCCTTCTTTCGTTATTTCGTTCGTTCGGTCGATTGCTATTTTGTTGGTTCGTTCCTTCTTTAGATCGTTCGTTATTTCGTTCGTTCGTTATTTCATTCGTTTGTCCGTTCGTTCATTCTCTCCTTATTTCACTCATTCATTCGTTCGTTCGTTCAATCATTCGTTCGTTCGTTCGTCCGTTCGGTATTTCGTTCGGTTGTTCTTTCGTTCGTTTGTCATTTCGTTCGTTTGTTCGTTATTTCATTCGTTTGTCCGGTCGTTCGTTTGTTCGTTCGTTCGTCCGTTCGTTCATTATTTCGTTCGCTCGTTCGTTATGTCGTTCGTTCGTCCGTTATTTCGTTCGTTCGTTCATTCATTATTTCGTTCGTTCATTCATTATTTCGTTCGTTCGTTCATTCGTTCGTTATATCGTTTGTTCGTTCGTTTGTTCATTTGTTTTTCGTTCCTTCGTTATTTCGTTCGTTTGTTCGTTATTTCATTCGTTTGTCCGTTCGTTCATTTGCTCCTTATTTCATTCAATCATTTGTTCGTTCGTTCGTTCGTTCGATATTTCGTTCGTTCTTTCGTTCGTTTGTTATTTCGTTCGTTTGTTCGTTATTTCATTCATTTGTCCGTTCGTTCGTTATTTCGTTCGATCGTTCTTTCGTTCATTCGTTCTTTCGTTCATTCGTTCGTTCGTTTTTCGTTCGATCGTTATTTCGTTCGTTCATTCATTGTTTCGTTCGTTCATTCATTATTTCGTTCGTTTATTCGTATGCAATATCGATCGTTCATTCGTTTGTTCATTTGTTTTTTCATTCTTTCGTTTCGTTATTTCGTTTGTTCGTTCGTTCATTCGTTTGCTATTTAGTTCGTTCTTTCGCTCGTTATTTCGTTCATTCCATCGATCTTTCGTTAGTTCTTTCGTTCGTTCGTTATTTCGTTCGTTCATTTGCTCAGTCATTCTTTCGTCCATTGTGTATTCCGTTCGTTCCTTATTTCGTTCCTTCGTTTGTTCGTTCGTTATTTCGTTCGTTCGTTATTTCGTTTGTTCGTTCGTTCTTTCTTTCGTTCGTTCGTTATCTCGTTTATTCGTTCATTCGTTCGTTCGTTCGTTCATTCTTTCGTTCGTTCGTTCATTCATTGTAATTTATTTCGTTTGTTCACCCTTTCGTTCGTGCCTTCGTTCGTTCGTTTGTTTTTTCGTTCGATCATTCGTTATTTCGTTCACACTCTTGTTCGTTCCTTATTTCATTCATTCGTTCGTTCGTTCGGTCAATCTTTCGTTCGTTCAATCTTTCGTTCGTTCAAACTTTCGTTCGTTCGTTATTTCGTTCGTTCCTTCATAATTTCGTTCGTTTTTTCGTTCGTTCGTCATTTCGTTCGTTCGTCATTTCGTTGTTCGTTGGTCATTTCATTCGTTCATCATTTCGTTCGTTCGTTGGTCATTTCGTTCGTTCGTTGGTCATTGCGTTCGTTCGTTGTTTCGTTATTTCGTGCGTTTGTTCGTTCGTTCGTTGTTTCGTTCGTTCATTATTTCGTTCGTTCGATCGTTCGTTTATTCATTGGTTTGTTCCTTCGTTCCTTCATTCATTCATTAATTCGTTCCTGATTTCGTTCGTTATTTCATTGGGTCGTTCCTTATGTCGTTCGTTCGTTTGTTCATTTGTTTTTCGTTCGTTCGTTCGTTCATTCGCTCCTTATTTCTTTCATTCATTCGTTCGTTCGTTCGATATTTCGTTCGTTCTTTTGTTCATTTGCTCAGTCATTCTTTCGTCCATTGTGTATTCCGTTCGTTCGTTATTTCGTTCCTTCGTTTGTTCGTTCGTTATTTCGTTCGTTCGTTATTTCATTCGTTCGTTATTTCGTTTGTTCGTTCGATTTTTCTTTCGTTCGTTCGTTATTTCATTTGTTCGTTCATTCGTTCGTTCGTTCTTTCTTTCGTTCGTTCGCCATTTCGTTCGAGCCTTCGTTCGTTTGTTTGTTTTTTCGTTCGATCATTCGTTATTTCTATCACACTCTTGTTCGTTCCTTATTTCATTCATTCGTTCCTTCGTTCGTTCGTTTGTTCGTTCAATCTTTCGTTCGTTCCTTATTTTTTTCGTTCGTTCGTTCATTATTTCGATTGATCGATCAATCATCCATAATTTCGTTTCTTCGTTAATTCGTTCCTTCATTCTTTATTTCATTCGTTATTTTGTTCGATCGTTATTTCGTTCGTTCGCTCGTTATTTCGTTCATTCGTTCGTACGTTCGTTCGTTATTTCGTTCGTCCGGTCATTATGTCGTTCGTTCGATCATTCTTTCGTTCATTCGTTATTTCGTTCATTCGTTATTTTGTTCGATCGTTATTTCGTTCGTTCGTTATTTCATTCGTTCGTTCGTTATTTCATTCGTTCTTTCGTTCGTTCTTCTTTTTCGTTCGTTATTTCGTTCGTCGCTCGTTATTTCGTTCATTCGTTCGCACGTTCGTTCGTTATTTCGTTCGTCCGGTCATTATGTCGTTCGTTCGATCATTCATTCCTTCATTCGTTATTTCGTTCGTTCGTTCGATCGTTCGTTATTTCGTTCGTTCGACCGGTCGTAATTTCGTTTATTCGTTATTTCGTTCGATTGTTCGTTCTTTCCTTCATTCTTTCGTTTGTTCGTTATTTCGTTAGTTCGTTCGTTCATTCATTCATTATCTCGTTCCTGATTTCGTTCGTTAATTCATTCGTTCGTTATTTCGTTGGGTCGTTCGTTATATCGTTCGTTCGTTCGTTATTTCATTCGTTGTTGATTTCATTCGTTCGTTCGTCCGTTATTTCGTTCGTTCATTCATTATTCCTTTCGTTCATTCATTATTTCGTTCGTTCGTTCATTCATTCGTTATATCGTTCGTTCGTTTGTTCATTTGTTTTTCGTTCGTTCGATCGGTCTTTCGTTCGTTCGTTCGTTCGTTTTTCGTTCGGTCGTTCATTCATTGTTTCGTTCGTTCATTCATTATTTTGTTCGTTCATTCGTTCGTTATATCGTTATTTCGTTTGTTCGTTCGTTTTTTCGTTTATTCTTTTGTCTTTCGTTCGTTATATCGTTCTTTTTTTCTTTCGGCCTTTCATTCGTCATTTCGTTTGTTCGTTCGTTCATTCTTTCGCTATTTAGTTCGTTATTTCGCTTGTTATTCCGTTCATTCGTTCGTTCTTTCGTTCGTTCGTTCTTTCGTTCGTTCGTTCGTTCGTCCGTTCATTCATTATTTCGTTCGCTCATTCGTTATGTCGTTCGTTCATTCACTATTTCGTTCGTTCGTTCATTCGTTCGTTATATCGTTCGTTCGTTTCTTTGTTCATTTGTTTTTCGTTCGTTCGATATTTCATTCGTTTGTTCGTTATTTTATTCGTTTGTTCGTTATTTCATGCGTTTGTCCGTTTGTTCATTCGCTCCTTATTTCATTCATTCATTCATTCGTTCGTTATTTCGTTCCTTCGTTTGTTTGTTCGTCCGTTCGATATTTCGTTCGGTTGTTCTTTCGTTCGTTTGTCATTTCGTTCGTTTGTTCGTTATTTCATTCGTTTGTCCGGTCGTTCGTTTTTTCGTTCGTTCGTCCGTTCGTTCATTATTTCGTTCATTCATTATTTCGTTCGTTCATTCTTTATGTCGTTCGTTCATTCGTTCGTTATATCGTTCGTTCGTTCGTTTGTTCATCTGTTTTTCGTTCGTTCGTTATTTCATTCGTTTGTCCGTTCGTTCATTTGCTCCTTATTTCATTCATTCATTCGTTCGTTCGTTCGTTCGATATTTCGTTCGTTCTTTTGTTCGTTTGTTATTTCGTTCATTTGTTCGTTATTTCATTCATTTGTCCGTTCGTTCGTTATTTCATTCGATCGTTCTTTCGTTCTTTCGTTCGTTCGTTCGTTCGTTTTTCGTTCGATCGTTATTTCGTTCGTTCATTCATTGTTTCGTTCGTTCATTCATTATTTCGTTCGTTTATTCGTATGTTATATCGTTCGTTCTTTCGTTTGTTCATTTGTTTTTTCATTCTTTCGTTCGTTATTTCGTTTGTTCGTTCGTTATTTAGTTATTTCGATCGTTCTTTCGTTATTTCTTTCGTTCGTTCGCCCTTTCGTTCGCGCCTTCGTTCGTTCGTTTGTTTTTTCGTTCGATCATTCGTTATTTCGTTCACACTCTTGTTCGTTCCTTATTTCATTCATTCAGTCGTTCGTTCGTTCAATCTTTCGTTCGTTCCTTATTTCATTCATTCGTTCGTTCGTTCGTTCAATCTTTCGTTCGTTCCTTATTTCTTTCGTTCGTTCGTTCCTTATTTTGTTCGTTCATTATTTCGTTTGATCGATCGTTCATCCATAATTTCGTTCGTTCGTTTCTTCGTTAATTCGTTCCTTGTTCTTTCGTTCATTCGTTAGTTTGTTCGATGGTTATTTCGTTCGTCCGTTATTTCATACGTTCTTTCGTTCGTTCTACTTTTTCGTTCGTTCGTTATTTCGTTCGTCCGGTCATTATGTCGTTCGTTCGATCATTCTTTCGTTCATTCGTTATTTCGTTCGTTCGTTCGTTATTTCGTTCGTTCGTTCGTTATTTAGTTTGTTCGTTCGGTGTATCGTTAGTTCGGTCGTTCATTCGTTCGTTATTTCGTTCGTTCCTTCATAATTTCGTTCGTTTTTTCGTTCGTTCGTCATTTCGTTCGTTCGTTGGTCATTTCGTTCGTTCGTTGGACATTTCGTTCGTTCATTGGTCATTGCGTTCGTTCGTTTGTTCATTATTTCGTTCGTTCGATCGTTCGTTATTTCGTTCGTTCGACCGGTCGTTATTTCGTTTGTTCGTTATTTCGTTCGATTGTTCGTTCTTTCGTTCATTCTTTCGTTCATTCGTTATTTCGTTCGTTTATTCATTGGTTTGTTCGTTCGTTCGTTCATTCTTTCATTATTTCTTTCCTGATTTCGTTCGTTAATTCATTCGTTCGGTATTTCGTTGGGTCGTTCGTTATGTCGTTCTTTCGTTCGTTATTTCATTCGTTCTTGATTTCATTCGTTCGTTCGTCCGTTATTTCATTCGTTCATTCATTATTTCTTTCGTTCATTCATTATTTAGTTCGGTCGTTCATTCATTCGTTATATCGTTCGTTCGTTCGTTTGTTCATTTGTTTTTCGTTCGTTCGATCGGTCTTTCGTTCTTTCGTTCGTTCGTTCGTTCGTTTTTCATTCGTTCGTTCATTCATTGTTTCGTTCGTTCATTCATTATTTCGTTCGTTCATTCGTTCGTTATATCGTTATTTCGTTTGTTCGTTCGTTATTTAGTTATTTCGATCGTTCTTTCGTTATTTCGTTCGTTTTTTCCTTCATTCTTTTGTCTTTCGTTCGTTATATCGTTCTTTTTTTCTTTCGGCCTTTCATTCATTATTTCGTTTGTTCGTTCGTTCATTCTTTCGCTATTTAGTTCGTTTTTTCGGTTGTTATTCCGTTCATTCGTTCGTTCTTTCGTTATTTCTTTCGTTCTTTCGTTATTTCGTTCGTTCTTTCTTTCATTCGTTCGTTCGATCGTTCGTTATTTCGTTCGTTCGTTCGTTCGTTATTTCGTTCGTTCGTTAGTTCGTCCGTTCGTTCATTATTTCGTTCGCTCATTCGTTATGTCGTTCGTTCATTCACTCTTTCGTTCATTCGTTCATTCGTTCGTTATATCGTTCGTTCTTTTGTTTGTTCATTTGTTTTTCGTTCGTTCGTTATTTCATTCGTTTGTTCGTTATTTTATTCGTTTGTTCGTTATTTCATGCATTTGTCCGTCTGTTCATTCGCTCCTTATTTCATTCATTCATTCGTTCGTTCGTTCGATATTTCGTTCGTTCTTTCGTTCGTTTGTTATTTCTTTCGTTTGTTCGTTATTTCATTCTTTTGTCCGTTCGTTCGTTATTTCGTTCGTTCCTTCGTTCGTTATATCGTTCGTAATTTCGTTTGTTCGTTCGTTCATTCTTTCGCTATTAATTCGTTATTTCGCTCGTTATTTCGTTCATTCGTTCGTTCGGTCGATTGTTATTTTGTTTGTTCGTTCCTTCTTTAGATCGTTCGTTATTTCGTTCGTTCGTTATTTCATTCGTTTGTCCGTTCGTTCATTTTCTCCTTATTTCACTCAATCATTCGTTCGGTCGTTCAATCTTTTGTTCGTTCTTTCGTCCGTTCGATATTTCGTTCGTTCGTTCGCCCTTTCGTTCGTTCGTTTGTTTTTTCGTTCGATCATACGTTATTTCGTTCACACTCTTGTTCGTTCCATATTTCATTCATTCGTTCGTTCGTTCATTCAATCTTTCGTTCGTTCCTTATTTCTTTCGTTCGTTCGTTCCTTATTTCGTTCGTTCATTATTTCGTTTGATCGATCGTTCATCCATAATTTCGTTCGTTCGTTGCATCGTTAATTCGTTCCTTCGTTCTTTCGTTCGTTCTTTATTTTGTTCGATGGTTATTTCGTTCGTTCGGTCGTTATTTCGTTCGTTATTTAGTTTGTTCGTTCGGTGTATCGTTAGTTCGGTCGTTCATTCGTTCGTTATTTCGTTCGTTCCTTCATAATTTCGTTCGTTTTTTCGTTCGTTCGTCATTTCGTTCGTTCGTTCGACCGGTCGTTATTTCGTTTGTTCGTTCTTTCGTTCATTCTTTCGTTCATTTGTTATTTTGTTCGTTTATTCATTGGTTTGTTCCTTCGTTCATTCATTCATTCATTATTTCGTTTCTGATTTCGTTCGTTAATTCGTTCGTTCGTTATTTCGTTCATTCATTATTTCGTTCGTTCATTCATTATTTCGTTCGTTCGTTCATTCGTTCGTTATATCGTTCGTTCGTTTGTTTGTTCATCTGTTTTTCGTTCGTTCGTTATTTCATTCGTTTGTTCGTTATTTCATTCGTTTGTCCGTTCGTTCATTTGCTCCTTATTTCATTCATTCATTCGTTCGTTCGTTCGTTCGATATTTCGTTCGTTCTTTTGTTCGTTTGTTATTTCGTTCGTTTGTTCGTTATTTCATTCATTTGTCCGTTCGTTCGTTATTTCATTCATTTGTCCGTTCGTTCGTTATTTCATTCGATCGTTCTTTCGTTCTTTCGTTCGTTCGTTCGTTCGTTTTTCGTTCGATCGTTATTTCGTTCGTTCATTCATTGTTTCGTTCGTTCATTCATTATTTCGTTCGTTTATTCGTATGTTATATCGTTTGTTCATTTGTTTTTTCATTCTTTCGTTCGTTATTTCGTTTGTTCGTTCGTTATTTAGTTATTTCGATCGTTCTTTCGTTATTTCTTTCGTTCGTTCGCCCTTTCGTTCGCGCCTTCGTTCGTTCGTTTGTTTTTTCGTTCGATCATTCGTTATTTCGTTCACACTATTGTTCGTTCCTTATTTCATTCATTCATTCGTTCGTTCGTTCAATCTTTCGTTCGTTCAATCTTTCGTTCGTTCCTTATTTCATTCATTCGTTCGTTCGTTCGTTCGTTCGTTCAATCTTTCGTTCGTTCCTTATTTCTTTCGTTCGTTCGTTCCTTATTTCGTTCTTTCATTATTTCGTTTGATTGATCGTTCATCCATAATTTCGTTCGTTCGTTTCTTCGTTAATTCGTTCCTTCGTTCTTTCGTTCATTCGTTATTTTGGTCGATGGTTATTTCGTTCGTCCGTTATTTCATTCGTTCTTTCGTTCGTTCTACTTTTTCGTTCGTTCGTTATTTCGTTCGTCCGGTCATTATGTCGTTCGTTCGATCATTCTTTCGTTCATTCGTTATTTCGTTCGTTCGTTCGTTATTTCGTTCGTTCGTTCGTTATTTAGTTATTTTCGTTCGGTGTATCGTTAGTTCGGTCGTTCATTCGTTCGTTATTTCGTTCGTTCCTTCATAATTTCGTTCGTTTTTTCGTTCGTTCGTCATTTCGTTCGTTCGTTCGTCATTTCGTTCGTTCTTTCGACATTTCATTCGTTCATCATTTCGTTCGTTCGTTCGTTCGTTCGATATTTCTTTCGTTCTTTCGTTCATTTGTTATTTCGTTCGTTTGTTCGTTATTTGCCTCGTTATTTCGTCTTTCGTTCGTTATTTTGTTCGTTCATTTGCTCAGTCATTCTTTCATCCATTGTGTATTCCGTTCGTTCGTTATTTCGTTCCTTCGTTTGTTCGTTCGTTCGTTATTTTATTCGTTCGTTATTTCGTTTGTTCGTTCGTTTTTTCTTTCGTTCGTTCGTTATTTCGTTTGTTCGTTCAATCGTTCGTTCGTTCATTCTTTCGTTCGTTCTACTTTTTCGTTCGTTCGTTATTTCGTTCGTCCGGTCATTATGTCGTTCGTTCGATCATTCTTTCGTTCATTCGTTATTTCGATCGTTCGTTCGTTATTTCGCTCGTTCGTTCGTTATATAGTTTTTTCGTTCGGTGTATCGTTAGTTCGGTCGTTCATTCGTTCGTTATTTCGTTCGTTCCTTCATAATTTCGTTCGTTTTTTCGTTCGTTCGTCATTTCGTTCGTTCGTTCGTCATTTCGTTCGTTCGTTCGACATTTCATTCGTTCATCATTTCGTTCGTTCGTTGGTCATTTCGTTCGTTCGTTGGTCATTGCGTTCGTTCGTTGTTTCGTTCGTTCATTATTTCGTTCGTTCGATCGTTCGTTATTTCGTTCGTTCGACCGGTCGTTGTTTCGTTTGATCGTTATTTCGTTCGATTGTTCGTTCTTTCGTTCATTCGTTCGTTCATTCTTTCGCTATTTAGTTCGTTATTTCGGTTGTTATTCCGTTCATTCGTTCGTTCTTTCGTTATTTCTTTCGTTCGTTCGTTATTTCGTTCGTTCGTTCGGTCGTCCGTTCGTTCATTATTTCGTTCGCTCATTCGTTATGTCGTTCGTTATGTCGTTCACTATTTCGTTCATTCGTTCATTCGTTCGTTATATCGTTCGTTCGTTTGTTTGTTCATTTCTTTTTCGTTCGTTCGTTATTTCGTTCGTTTGTTCGTTATTTTATTCGTTTGTTCGTTATTTCATGCGTTTGTCCGTTCGTTCATTCGCTCCTTATTTCATTCATTCATTCGTTCGTTCGTTCGTTCGATATTTCGTTCGTTCTTTCGTTCGTTTGTTATTTCTTTCGTTTGTTCGTTATTTCGTTCATTTGTCCGTTCGTTCGTTTTTCGTTCGATCGTTATTTCGTTCGTTCATTCATTATTTCGTTCGTTCGTTCATTCGTTCGTTATATCGTTCGTTCGTTTGTTTGTTCATTTGTTTTTCGTTCGTTCGTTATTTCGTTCGTTTGTTCGTTATTTTATTCGTTTGTTCGTTATTTCATGCGTTTGTCCGTTTGTTCATTCGCTCCTTATTTCATTCATTCATTCGTTCGTTCGCTCGTTCGATATTTCGGTCGTTCTTTCGTTCGTTCGTTATTTCGTTCGATCGTTCTTTCGTTCCTTCGTTCGATTGTTCGTTCGTTTTTCGTTCGTTATTTCGTTCGTTCATTCATAGTTTCGTTCGTTCCTTCGTTCGTTATATCGTTCGTTATTTCGTTTGTTCGTTCGTTCATTCTTTCGCTATTAATTCGTTATTTCGCTCGTTATTTCGTTCATTCGTTCGTTCTTTCGTTATTTCCTTCGTTCATTTGCTCATTCATTCTTTCGTTCATTGTGTATTCCGTTCGTTCGTTATTTCGTTCCTTCGTTTGTTCGTTCGTTATTTCGTTCTTTCGTTATTTCGTTCGTTCGGTCGATTGTTATTTTGTTTTTTCGTTCCTTCTTTAGATCGTTCGTTATTTCGTTCGTTCGTTATTTCATTCGTTTGTCCGTTCGTTCATTTTCTCCTTATTTCACTCATTCATTCGTTCGGTCGTTCAATCTATCGTTCGTTCGTTCGTCCGTTCGATATTTCGTTCGTTCGTTCGCCCTTTCGTTCGTTCGTTTGCTTTTTCGTTCGATCATTCGTTATTTCGTTCACACTCTTGTTCGTTCCTTATTTCATTCATTCCTTCGTTCGTTCATTCAATCTTTCGTTCGTTCCTTATTTCTTTCGTTCGTTCGTTCCTTATTTCGTTCGTTCATTATTCCGTTTGATCGATCGTTCATCCATAATTTCGTTCGTTCATTTGTTCAGTCATTCTTTCGTCCATTTTGTATTCCGTTCGTTCGTTATTTCGTTCCTTCGTTTGTTCGTTCGTTGGTTATTTTATTCGTTCGTTATTTCGTTTGTTCGTTCGTTTTTTCTTTCGTTCGTTCGTTATTTCGTTTGTTCGTTCAATCGTTCGTTCGTTCATTCTTTCGTTCGTTCGCCATTTCGTTCGCGCCTTCGTTCGTTCGTTTGTTTTTTCGTTCGATCATTCGTTATTTCTATCACACTCTTGTTCGTTCCTTATTTCATTCATTCGTTCGTTCGTTCGTTCGTTCAATCTTTCGTTCGTTCCTTATTTTTTCGTTCGTTCGTTCATTATTTCGTTTGATCGATCGTTCATCCATAATTTCGTTTCTACGTTAATTCATTCCTTCGTTCTTTCGTTCATTCGTTATTTTGTTCGATCGTTATTTCATTCGTTCTTTCGTTCGTTCTTCTTTTTCGTTCGTTCGTTATTTCATTCGTTCTTTCGTTAGTTCGTTATTTCATTCGTTCTTTCGTTCTTCTTTTTCGTTCGTTCGTTATTTCGTTCGTTCGCTCGTTATTTCGTTCATTCGTTCGTACGTTCGTTCGGTATTTCGTTCGATCGTTATTTCGTTCGATCGTTCTTTCGTTCGTTCTTTCGTTCGTTCTTCTTTTTCGTTCGTTCGTTATTTCGTTCATTCGTTCGTACGTTCGTTCGTTATTTCGTTCGTTCGTTATTTCGTTCGTCCGGTCATTATGTCGTTCGTTCGATCATTCTTTCGTTCATTCGTTATTTCGTTCATTCGTTATTTTGTTCGATCGTTATTTCGTTCGTTCGTTATTTCATTCGTTCTTTCGTTCGTTCTTCTTTTTCGTTCGTGCGTTATTTCATTCGATCTTTCGTTCGTTCTTCTTTTTCGTTTGATCGTTATTTCGTTCGTCGCTCGTTATTTCGTTCATTCGTTCGTACGTTCGTTCGTTATTTCGTTCGTTTGTTCGTTCGTTCGTCATTTATTTCGTTCGTTCGTCATTTCGTTCGTTCACTATTTCGTTCGTTCGACCGGTCGTTATTTCGTTTTTCGTTATTTCGTTCGATTGTTCGTTATATCCTTCATTCTTTCGTTCATTCGTTATTTCGTTCGTTTATTCCTTGGTTTTTCGTTCGTTCGTTCATTCATTCATTATCTCGTTCCTGATTACGTTCGTTAATTCGTTCGTTCGTTATTTCGTTGGGTCGTTCGTTATGTCGTTCGTTCGTTCGTTATTTCATTCGTTCTTGATTTCATTCCTTCGTTCGTCCGTTATTTCGTTCGTTGATTCATTATTTCTTTCGTTCATTCATTATTTCGTTCGTTCGTTCATTCATTCGTTATATCGTTCGTTCGTTCGTTTGTTCATTTGTTTTTCGTTCGTTCGATCGGTCTTTCGTTCTTTCGTTCGTTTGTTCGTTCGTTTTTCGTTTGTTCGTTCATTCATTGTTTCGTTCGTTCATTCATTATTTCGTTCGTTCATTCGTTCATTATATCGTTATTTCGTTTGTTCGTTCGTTATTTAGTTATTTCGATCGTTCTTTCGTTATTTCGTTCGTTTTTTCGTTCATTCTTTTGTCTTTCGTTCGTTATATCGTTCTTTTTTTCTTTCGGCCTTTCATTCGTTATTTCTTTCGTTCGTTCGTTATTTCGTTCGTTCTTTCTTTCGTTCGTTCGTTCGTTCGTTATTTCGTTCGTTCGTTCGACCGTTCGTTCATTATTTCGTTCGCTCATTCGTTATGTCGTTCGTTCATTCACTATTTCGTTCGTTCGTTCATTCGTTCGTTATATCGTTTGTTCGTTTCTTTGTTCATTCGTTCGTTCGTTCGATATTTCGTTCGTTCGATATTTCGTTCGTTCTTTCGTTCGTTTGTTATTTCTTTCGTTTGTTCGTTATTTCATTCTTTTGTCCGTTCGTTCGTTATTTCGTTCGATCGTTCTTTCGTTCCTTCGTTCGTTTGTTCGTTCGTTTTTCGTTCGTTATTTCGTTCGTTCATTCATTCGTTCGTTATTTCCCTCGTTATTTCGTTCATTCGTTCGTTCTTTCGTTATTTCATTCGTTCTTTCGTTATTTCATTCGTTCATAGGCTCCTTATTTCATTCATTCATTCGTTCGTTCGTTCGTTCATTCTTTCGCTATTAATTCGTTATTTCGCCCGTTATTTCGTTCATTCGTTCGTTCTTTCGTTATTTCCTTCGTTCATTTGCTCAGTCATTCTTTCGTTCATTGTGTATTCCGTTCGTTCGTTATTTCTTTCCTTCGTTTGTTCGTTCGTTATTTCGTTCTTTCGTTATTTCGTTCGTTCGGTCGATTGTTATTTTGGTTGTTCGTTCCTTCTTTAGATCGTTCGTTATTTCGTTCGTTCGTTATTTCATTCGTTTGTCCGTTCGTTCATTCTCTCCTTATTTCACTCATTCATTCGTTCGTGCGTTCGTCCGTTCGATATTTCGTTCAGTTGTTCTTTCGTTCGTTTGTCATTTCGTTCGTTTGTTCGTTATTTCATTCGTTTGTCCGGTCGTTCGTTTGTTCGTTCGTTCGTCCGTTCGTTCATTATTTCGTTCGCTCGTTCGTTATGTCGTTCGTTCGTCCGTTATTTCGTTCGTTCGTTCATTCATTATTTCGTTCGTTCATTCATTATTTCCTTCGTTCGTTCATTCGTTTGTTCATTTGTTTTTCGTTCGGTCGTTATTTCATTCGTTTGTTCGTTATTTCATTCGTTTGTCCGTTCGTTCATTTGCTCCTTATTTCATTCATTCATTCGTTCGTTCGTTCGTTCGATATTTCGTTCGTTCTTTCGTTCGTTTGTTATTTCGTTCGTTTGTTCGTTATTTCATTCATTTGTCCGTTCGTTCGTTATTTCGTTCGTTCGTTTTTCGTTCGTTATTTCGTTCGTTCATTCATTGTTTCGCTCGTTCATTCATTATTTCGATCATTCATTCGTTCGTTATATCGCTCATTATTTCGTTCATTCGTTCGTTCTTTCGTTATTTCATTCGTTCGTTCGTTATTTCATTCGTTCCTTGGCTCCTTATTTCATTCATTCATTCGTTCGTTCGTTCGTTCGATATTTCGTTCGTTCTTTCGTTTGTTTGTTATTTCTTTCGTTTGTTCGTTATTTCATTCTTTTGTCCGTTCGTTCATTCTCTCCTTATTTCACTCATTCGTTCGTTCTTTTGTTCGTTCGTTATTTCGTTCGTTCATTTGCTCAGTCATTTTTTCGTCCATTGTGTATTCCGTTCGTTCGTTATTTCGTTCCTTCGTTTGTTCGTTCGCTATTTCGTTCGTTCGTTATTTCATTCGATCCTTATTACGTTTGTTCGTTCGTTATTTCTTTCGTTCGTTTGTTATTTCGTTTATTCGTTCATTCGTTCGTTCGTTCGTTCAGTCTTTCGTTCGTTCGTTCATTCATTGTAATTTATTTCGTTCCTTATTTCATTCATTCGTTCGTTCGTTCGTTCAATCTTTCGTTCGTTCCTTATTTCTTTCGTTCGTTCTTTCCTTATTTCGTTCGTTCATTATTTCGTTTGATCGATCGTTCATCCATAATTTCGTTCGTTCGTTTCTTCGTTAATTCGTTCCTTCGTTCTTTCGTTCATTCGTTATTTTGTTCGATGGTTATTTCGTTCGTTCGTTATTTCATTCGTTCTTTCGTTCGTTCTCCTTTTTCGTTCATTCGTTATTTCGTTCGTCCGGTCATTATGTCGTTCGTTCGATCATTCTTTCAATCATTCGTTATTTCGTTCGTTCGTTATTTCGTTCGTTCTTTCGTTATTTAGTTTGTTCGTTTGGTGTATCGTTAGTTCGGTCGTTCATTCGTTCGTTATTTCGTTCGATCCTTCATAATTTCGTTCGTTTTTTCGTTCGTTCGTCATTTCGTTCGTTCGTTCGTCATTTCGTTCGTTCGTCATTTCATTCGTTCGTTGGTCATTTCATTCGTTCATCATTTCGTTCGTTTGTTGGTCATTTCGTTCGTTCGTTGGTCATTGCGTACGTTCGTTGTTTCGTTATTTCGTGCGTTTGTTCGTTCGTTCGTTGTTTCGTTCGTTCATTATTTCGTTCGTTCGATCGTTCGTTATTTCGTTCGTTCGACCGGTCGTTATTTCGTTCGATTGTTCGTTCTTTCGTTCATTCTTTCGTTCATTCGTTATTTCGTTCGATTATTCATTGGTTTGTTCGTTCGTTCGTTCATTCATTCATTCTTTCGTTCCTGATTTCGTTCGTTAATTCGTTCGTTCGTTATTTCGTTGGGTCGTTCGTTATGTCGTTCGTTCGTTTGTTATTTCATTCGTTCTTGATTTCATTCGTTCGTTCGTCCGTTATTTCGTTCGTACATTCATTATTTCTTTCGTTCATTCATTATTTCGTTCGTTCGTTCATTCATTCGTTATATCGTTCGTTCGTTCGTTTGTTCATTTGTTTTTCGTTCGTTCGTTCATTCGCTCCTTATTTCATTCATTCATTCGTTCGTTCGTTCGATATTTCGTTCGTTCGTTTGTTCATTTGTTTTTCGTTCGTTCGTTCATTCGCTCCTTATTTCATTCATTCATTCGTTCGTTCGTTCGATATTTCGTTCGTTCTTTCGTTATTTCTTTCGTTCGTTCGTTATTTCGTTCGTTCATTTGCTCAGTCATTCTTTCGTCCATTGTGTATTCCGTTCTTTCGTTATTTCGTTCCTTCGTTTGTTCGTTCGTTCGTTATTTCATTCGTTCGTTATTTCGTTTGTTCGTTCGTTTTTTTCTTTCGTTCGTTCGTTATTTCTTTTGTTCGTTCATTCGTTCGTTCGTTCATTCTTTCGTTCGTTCGCCATTTCGTTCGCGCCTTCATTCATTCGTTTGTTTTTTCGTTCGATCATTCGTTATTTCTATCACACTCTTGTTCGTTCCTTATTTCATTCATTCGTTCGTTCGTTCGTTCGTTCGTTCGTTCAATCTTTCGTTCGTTCCTTATTTCTTTGGTTCGTTCGTTGATTATTTCGTTTGATCGATCGTTCATCCATAATTTCGTTTCTTCGTTAATTCGTTCCTTCGTTCTTTCGTTCATTCGTTATTTTGTTCGATCGTTATTTCTTTCGTTCGTTATTTCATTCGTTCTTTCGTTCGTTCTTCTTTTTCGTTCGTTCGTTATTTCAGTCGTTCTTTCGTTCGTTCTTTATTTCGTTCGTTCGCTCGTTATTTCGTTTATTCGTTCGCTATTTAGTTCGTTATTTCGCTCGTTATTTCGTTCATTCGTTCGTTCTTTCGTTATTTCTTTCGTTCGTTCGTAATATCGTTCGTTCATTTGCTCAGTCATTCTTTCGTCCATTGTGTATTCCGTTCGTTCGTTATTTCGTTCCTTCGTTTGTTCGTTCGTTATTTCGTTCGTTCGTTATTTCATTCGTTCGTTATTTCGTTTGTTCGTTCGTTTTTTCTTTCGTTCCTTCGTTATTTCGTTTATTCGTGCATTCGTTCGTTCGTTCGTTCATTCATTGTAATTTCTTTCGTTCGTTCGCCCTTTCGTTCGCGCCTTTGTTCGTTCGTTTGTTTTTTCGTTCACACTCTTGTTCGTTCCTTATTTCATTCATTCGTTCGTTGAATCTTTCGTTCGTTCACTCTTTCGTTCGTTCAATCTTTCGTTCGTTCAATCTTTCGTTCGTTCCTTATTTCGTTCGTTCATTATTTCGTTCGATCGATCGTTCATCCATAATTTCGTTCGTTCGTTTCTTCGTTAATTCGTTCCTTCGTTCTTTCGTTCATTCGTTATTTTGTTCGATGGTTATATCGTTCGTTCGTTATTTCATTCGTTCTTTCGTTCGTTCTTCTTTTTCGTTCGTTCGTTATTTCGTTCGTCCGGTCATTATGTCGTTCGTTCGATCATTCTTTCGTTCATTCGTTATTTCGTTCGTTCGTTTGTTATTTCGTTATTTCGTTCGTTATTTAGTTTGTTCGTTTGGTGTATCGTTAGTTCGGTCATTCATTCATAATTTCCTTCGTTTTTTCGTTCGTTCGTCATTTCGTTCGTTCGTCATTTCGTTCGTTCGTCATTTCGTTCGTTCGTTGGTCATTTCATTCGTTCATCATTTCGTTCGTTCGTTGGTCATTTCGTTCGTTCGTTGGTCATTGCATTCGTTCGTTGTTTCGTTATTTCGTGCGTTTGTTCGTTCGTTCGTTGTTTCGTTCGTTCATTATTTCGTTCGTTCGATCGTTCGTTATTTCGTTCGTTCGCCCGGTCGTTATTTCGTTTGTTCGTTATTTCTTTCGATTGTTCGTTCTTTCGTTCATTCTTTCGTTCATACGTTATTTCGTTCGTTTATTCATTGGTTTGTTCGTTCGTTCGTTCATTCATTCATTATTTCGTTCCTGATTTCGTTCGTTAATTCGTTCGTTCGTTATTTCGTTGGGTCGTACGTAATGTCGTTCGTTCGTTTGTTATTTCATTCGTTCTTGATTTCATTCGTTTGTTCGTCCGTTATTTCGTTCGTTCATTCATTATTTCTTTCGTTCATTCATTATTTCGTTCGTTCGTTCATTCATTCGTTATATCGTTCGTTCGTTCGTTTGTTCATTTGTTTTTCGTTCGTTCGTTCGTTCATTTGCTCAGTCATTCTTTCGTCCATTGTGTATTCCGTTCGTTCGTTATTTCGTTCCTTCGTTTGTTCGTTCGTTCGTTATTTTATTCGTTCGTTATTTCGTTTGTTCGTTCGTTCGTTATTTCGTTTGATCGTTCATTCGTTCGTTCGTTCATTCTTTCGTTCATTCGCCATTTCGTTCGCGCCTTCGTTCATTCGTTTGTTTTTTCGTTCGATCATTCGTTATTTCTATCACACTCTTGTTCGTTCCTTATTTCATTCATTCGATCCTTCGTTCTTTCGTTCATTCGTTATTTTGTTCGATCGTTATTTCGTTCGTTTGTTATTTCATTCGTTCTTTCGTTCGTTCTTCTTTTTCGTTCGTTCGTTATTTCATTCGTTTTTTCGTTCGTTCGTTATTTCATTCGTTCTATCGTTATTTAGTTCGTTCGACCGGTCGTTATTTCGTTTGTTCGTTATTTCGTTCGATTGTTCTTTCTTTCGTTCATTCTTTTGTCTTTCGTTCGTTATATCGTTCTTTTTCTCTTTCGGCCTCTCATTCGTTATTTCGTTTGTTCGTTCGTTCATTCGTTCGTTATTTAGTTCGTTATTTCGCTCATTATTTCGTTCATTCGTTCGTTCTTTCGTTATTTCTTTCGTTCGTTCGTGATTTCGTTCGTTCATTTGCTCAGTCATTCTTTCGTCCATTGTGTATTCCGTTCGTTCGTTATTTCGTTCCTTCGTTTGTTCGTTCGTTATTTCGTTCGTTCGTTATTTCATTCGTTCGTTATTTTGTTTGTTCGTTCGTTTTTTCTTTCGTTCGTTCGTTATTTCGTTTATTCGTTCATTCGTTCGTTCGTTCGTTCATTCTTTCGTTATTTCGTTCATTCATTGTAATTTCTTTCGTTCGTTCGCCCTTTCGTTCGCGCCTTCGTTCGTTCGTTTGTTTTTTCGTTCGATCATTCGTTTTTTCGTTCAAACTCTTTTTCGTTCCTTATTTCATTCATTCGTTCGTTCGTTCGTTCAATCTTTCGTTCGTTCCTTATTTCATTCATTCGTTCGTTCGTTCAATCTTTCGTTCGTTCCTTATTTCTTTCGTTCATTATTTCGTTTGATCGATCGTTCATCCATAATTTCATTCGTTCGTTTCTTCGTTAATTCGTTCCTTCGTTCTTTCGTTCATTCATTATTTTGTTCGATGGTAATTTCGTTCGTTCTTTCGTTCGTTCTTTTTCGTTTGTTCGTTATTTCGTTCGTCCGGTCATTATGTCGTTCGTTCGATCATTCTTTCGTTCATTCGTTATTTCGTTCGTTCGTTCGTTATTTCGTTCGTTCGTTCGTTATTTAGTTTGTTCGTTGGGTGTATCGTTAGTTAGGTCGTTCATTCGTTCGTTATTTCGTTCGTTCGTCATTTCGTTCGTTCGTTCGTCATTTCGTTCGTTCGTTTGTCATTTCGTTCGTTCGTCATTTCGTTCGTTCGTCATTTCGTTCGTTCGTTGGTCATTTCATTCGTTCATCATTTCGTTCGTTCGTTGGTCATTTCGTTCGTTCGTTGTTCATTGCGTTCGTTCGTTGTTTCGTTATTTCGTTCGTTCGTTCGTTATTTAGTTTGTTCGTTCGGTGTATCGTTAGTTCGATCGTTCATTCGTTCGTTATTTCGTTCATTCCTTCATAATTTCCTTCGTTTTTTCTTTCATTCGTCATTTCGTTCGTTCGTTGGTCATTTCATTCGTTCATCATTTCGTTCGTTCGTTGGTCATTTCGTTCGTTCGTAGGTCATTGCGTTCGTTCGTTGTCTCGTTATTTCGTGCGTTTGTTCGTTCGTTCGTTGTTTCGTTCGTTCATTATTTCGTTCGTTTGATCGTTCGTTATTTCGTTCGTTCGACCGGTCGTTAATTCGTTTGTTCGTTATTTCGTTCGATTGTTCGTTCGTTCGTTCATTCATTCATTATTTCGTTCCTGATTTCGTTCGTTAATTCGTTAGTTCGTTATTTCGTTGGGTCGTTCGTTATGTCGTTCGTTCGTTTGTTATTTTATTCGTTCTTGAATTCATTCGTTCGTTCGTCCGTTATTTCGTTCGTTCATTCATTATTTCTTTCGTTCATTCATTATTTCGTTCGTTCGTTCATTCATTCGTTATATCGTTCGTTCTTTACTTTGTTCATTTGTTTTTCGTTCGTTTGTTCGTTCATTCGCTCCTTATTTCATTCATTCATTCGTTCGTTCGTTCGTTCTTTCGTTCATTTGTTATTTCGTTCGTTGGTTCGTTATTTCCTTCGTCCGGTCATTATGTCGTTCGTTCGATCATTCTTTCGTTCATTCGTTATTTCGGTCGTTCATTCGTTCGTTATTTCGTTCGTTCCTTCATAATTTCGTTCGTTTTTTCGTTCGTTCGTCATTTCGTTCGTTCGTTCGTCATTTCGTTCGTTCGTTCGTCATTGCGTTTGTTCGTTGGTCATTTCATTCGTTCATCATTTCGTTCGTTCTTTGGTCATTTCGTTCGTTCGTTGGTCATTGCGTTCGTTCGTTGTTTCGTTATTTCGTTCGTTCGTTCGTTATTTAGTTTGTTCGTTCGGTGTATCGTTAGTTCGATCGTTCATTCGTTCGTTATTTCGTTCGTTCCTTCATAATTTCCTTCGTTTTTTCTTTCATTCGTCATTTCGTTCGTTCGTTGGTCATTTCATTCGTTCATCATTTCGTTCGTTCGTTGGTCATTTCGTTCGTTCGTTGGTCATTGCGTTCGTTCGTTGTTTCGTTATTTCGTGCGTTTCTTCGTTCGTTCGTTGTTTCGTTCGTTCATTCATTATTTCTTTCGTTCATTCATTATTTCGTTCGTTCGTTCATTCATTCGTTATATCGTTCGTTCGTTCGTTTGTTCATTTGTTTTTCGTTCATTTGTATTTCATTCATTCATTCGTTCGTTCGTACGATATTTCGTTCGTTCTTTCGTTCATTTGTTATTTCGTTCGTTTGTTCGTTATTTCCCTCGTTATTTCGTCTTTCGTTCGTTCTTTCGTTATTTCTTTCGTTCGTTCGTTATTTCGTTCGTTCATTTGCTCAGTCATTCTTTCGTCCATTATGTATTCCGTTCGTTCGTTATTTCGTTCCTTCGTTTGTTCGTTCGTTCGTTATTTCATTCGTTCGTTATTTCGTTTGTTCGTTTGTTTTTTCGTTCGATCATTCGTTATTTCTATCACACTCTTGTTTGTTCCTTATTTCATTCATTCGTTCGTTCGTTCGTTCGTTCCTTCGTTCAATCTTTCGTTCGTTCCTTATTTTTTTCGTTCGTTCATTATTTCGTTTGATCGATCGTTCATCCATAATTTCGTTTCTTCGTTAATTCGTTCCTTCGTTCTTTCGTTCATTCGTTATTTTGTTCGATCGTTATTTCGTTCGTTCGTTATTTCATTCGTTCTTTCGTTCGTTCTTCTTTTTCGTTCGCTCGTTATTTCGTTCATTCGCTCGTTATTTCGTTCATTCGTACGTACATTCGTTCGTTATTTCGTTCGTCCGGTCATTATGTCGTTCGTTCGATCATTCTTTCGTTCATTCGTTATTTTGTTCATTCGTTATCTTGTTCGATCGTTATTTCGTTCGTTCGTTATTTCATTCGTTCTTTCGTTCGTTCTTCTTTTTCGTTCGCTCGTTATTTCGTTCATTCGTTCGTACGTTCGTTCGTTATTTCGTTCGTCCGGTCATTACGTCGTTCGTTCGATCATTCTTTCGTTCATTCGTTATTTCGTTCGTTCGTTATTTCGTTCGTTCCTTCATAATTTCGTTCGTTTGTTCGTTCCTTCGTCATTTCTTTCGTTCGTTCGTCATTTCGTTCGTTCGTCATTTCGTTCGTTCGTTGGTCATTTCATTCGTTCATCATTTCGTTCGTTCGTCGGTCATTTCGTTCGTTCGTTGGTCATTGCGTTCGTTCGTTGTTTCGTTCGTTCATTATTTCGTTCGTTCAATCGTTCGTTATTTCGTTCGTTCGACCGGTCGTTATTTCGGTTGTTCGTTATTTCGTTCGATTGTTCGTTCTTTCGTTCACTCTTTCGTTCATTCGTTATTTCGTTCGTTTATTCATTGGTTTGTTCGTTCGTTCGTTCATTCATTCATTATCTCGTTCCTGATTTCGTTCGTTAATTCGTTCGTTCGTTATTTCGTTGGGTCGTTCGTTATGTCGTTCGTTCGTTCGTTATTTCATTCGTTCTTGATTTCATTCGTACGTTCGCTGGTTATTTCGTTCGTTCGTTCGTTTGTTCATTTGTTTTTCGTTCGTTCGATCGGTCTTTCGTTCTTTCGTTCGTTCGTTCGTTTTTCGTTCGTTCGTTCATTCATTGTTTCGTTCGTTCATTCAGTATTTCGTTCGTTCATTCGTTCGTTATATCGTTATTTCGTTTGTTCGTTCGTTATTTAGTTATTTCGATCGTTCTTTCGTTATTTCGTTCGTTTTTTCTTTCATTCTTTTGTCTTTTGTTCGTTATATCGTTCTTTTTTTCTTTCGGCCTTTCATTCGTTATTTCGTTTGTTCGTTCGTTCATTCTTTCGCTATTTAGTTCGTTATTTCGCTTGTTATTTCGTTCATTCGTTCGTTCTTTCGTTATTTCTTTCGTTCGTTCGTTATTTCGTTCGTTCTTTCTTTCGTTCGTTCGTTCGTTCGTTCGTTATTTCGTTCGTTCCTTCGTTCGTTCCTTCGTTCGTTCGTCCGTTTGTTCATTATTTCGTTCGCTCATTCGTTATGTCGTTCGTTCATTCACTATTTTGTTCGTTCGTTCATTCGTTCGTTATATCGTTCGTTCGTTTCTTTGTTCATTTGTTTTTCGTACGTTCGTTATTTCATTCGTTTGTTCGTTATTTTATTCGTTTGTTCGTTATTTCATGCGTTTGTCCGTTTGTTCATTCGCTCCTTATTTCATTCATTCATTCGTTCGTTCGTTCGTTCTTTCGTTCGTTTGTTATTTCTTTCGTTTGTTCGTTATTTCATTCTTTTGTCCGTTCGTTCGTTATTTCGTTTGTTATTTCATTCGTTCGTTCGTTCGTTCGTTCGTTCGTTTTTCGTTCGTAATTTCATTCGTTCATTCATTGTTTCATTCGTTCATTCATTATTTCGTTCGTTCATTCGTTCGTTATATCGTTCGTTATTTCGTTTGTTCGTTCGTTTATTCTTTCGCTATTTAGTTCGTTTTTTCGCCCGTTATTTCGTTCATTCGTTCGTTCTTTCGTTATTTCCTTCGTTCGTTCGTTATTTCATTCGTTCATTTGCTCAGTCATTCTTTCGTTCATTGTGTATTCGTTTGTTCATTCGTTATTTCGTTCTTTCGTTATTTCGTTCGTTCGGTCGATTGTTATTTTGTTTGTTTTTTCCTTCTTTAGATCGTTCGTTATTTCGTTCGTTCGTTATTTCATTCGTTTGTCCGTTCGTTCAATCTTTCGTTCGTTCGTTCGTCCGTTCGATATTTCGTTCGGTTGTCCTTTCGTTCGTTTGTGATTTCGTTCGTTTGTTCGTTATTTCATTCGTCTGACCGGTCGTTCGTTTGTTCGTTCGTTCGTCCGTTCGTTCATTATTTCGTTCGCTCGTTCGTTATGTCGTTCGTTCGTCCGTTATTTCGTTCGTTCGTTCATTCATTATTTCGTTCGTTCATTCATTATTTCGTTCGTTCATTCGTTCGTTATATCGTTCGTTCGTTCGTTTGTTCATTTGTTTTTCGTTCGTTCGTTATTTCATTCGTTTGTTTGTTATTTCATTCGTTTGTCCGTTCGTTCATTTGCTCCTTATTTCATTCATTCATTCGTTCGTTCGTTCCTTCGATATTTCGTATGTTCTTTTGTTCGTTTGTTATTTCGTTCGTTTCTACGTTATTTCATTCATTTGTTCGTTCGTTCGTTCGTTCGTTTTTCGTTCGATCGTTATATCGTTCTTTCATTCATTGTTTCGTTCGTTCATTCATTATTTCGTTCGTTTATTCGTATGTTATATCGTTCGTTCTTTCGTTTGTTCATTTGTTTTTTCATTCTTTCGTTCGTTATTTCGTTTGTTCGTTCGTTATTTAGTTATTTCGATCGTTCTTTCGTTATTTCGTTCGTTTTTTCGTTCATTCGTTTGTCTTTCGTTCGTTATATCGTTCTTTTTCTCTTTCGGAGTTTCATTCGTTATTTCGTTTGTTCGTTCGTTCATTCGTTCGCCATTTAGTTCGTTATTTCGCTCATTATTTCGTTCATTCGTTCGTTCTTTCGTTATTTCTTTCATTCGTTCGTTATTTCGTTCGTTCATTTGCTCAGTCATTCTTTCGTCCATTGTGTATTCCGTTCGTTCGTTATTTCGTTCCTTCGTTTGTTCATTCGTTATTTCGTTCGTTCGTTATTTCATTCGTTCGATATTTCGTTTGTTCGTTCGTTTTTTCTTTCGTTCGTTCGATATTTCGTTTATTCGTTCATTCGTTCGTTCATTCATTCTTTCGTTCGTTCGTTCATTCATTGTAATTTCTTTCGTTCGTTCGCCCTTTCGTTCGCGCCTTCGTTCGTTCGTTTGTTTTTTCATTCGATCATTCGTTATTTCGTTCATACTCTTGTTCGTTCCTTATTTCATTCATTCGTTCGTTCGTTCGTTCAATTTTTCGTTCGTTCGTTCCTTATTTCGTTCGTTCATTATTTCGTTTGATCGATCGTTCATCCATAATTTCGCTCGTTCGTTTCTTCGTTAATTCCTTCCTTCGTTCTTTCGTTCATTCGTTATTTTGTTCGATGGTTATTTCGTTCGTTCGTTATTTCATTCGTTCTTCCGTTCGTTCTTCTTTTTCTTTCATTCGTTATTTCGTTCGTTCGTTCGTTATTTCATTCGTTCGTTTGTTATTTCGTACGTTCCTTCATAATTTCGTTCGTTTTTTCGTTCATTCGTCATTTCGTTCGTTCGTTGGTCATTTCATTCGTTCATCATTTCGTTCGTTCGTTGGTCATTTCGTTCGTTCTTTGGTCATTGCGTTCGTTCTTTGTTTCGATATTTCGTGCGTTTGTTCGTTCGTTCTTTGTTTCGTTCGTTCATTATTTCGTTCGTTCGATCGTTCGTTATTTCGTTCGTTCGACCGGTCGTTATTTCGTTTGTTCGTTATTTCGTTCGATTGTTCGTTCTTTCGTTCATTCTTTCGTTCATTCGTTATTTCGTTCGTTTATTCATTGGTTTGTTCGTTCGTTCGTTCATTCATTCATTATTTCTTTCGTTCATTCATTATTTCGTTCGTTCGTTCATTCATTCGTTATATCGTTATATCGTTCGTTCGTTCGTTTGTTTATTTGTTTTTCGTTCGTTCCTTCGTTCATTCGCTGCTTATTTCATTCAATCATTCGTTCGTTCGTTCGATATTTCGTTCGTTCTTTCGTTCATTTGTTATTTCGTACGTTCGTTCGTTATTTCGTTCGTTCATTTGCTCAGTCATTGTGTATTCCGTTCGTTCCTTATTTCGTTCCTTCGTTTGTTCGTTCGTTCGTTATTCCATTTGTTAGTTATTTCGTTTGTTCGTTCGTTTTTTCTTTCGTTCGTTCGTTATTTCATTTGTTCGTTCATTCGTTCGTTCGTTTATTCATTCGTTCGTTCTCCATTTCGTTCGCGCCTTCGTTCGTTCGTTTGTTTTTTCGTTCGATCATTCGTTATTTCTATCACACTCTTGTTCGTTCCTTATTTCATTCATTCGTTCGTTCGTTCGTTCGTTCGTTCAATCTTTTGTTCGTTCCTTATTTCTTTCGTTCGTTCGTTTATTATATCGATTGATCAATCGTTCATCCATAATTTCGTTTGTTCGTTAATTCGTTCATTCGTTCTTTCGTTCATTCGTTATTTTGTTCGATCATTATTTCTTTCGTTCTTCGTTTTCGTTCGTTCGTTTTTTCGTTCGTTCGCTCGTTATTTCGTTCATTCGTTCGTATGTTCGTTCGTTTTTCGTTCGTTTTTTGTTCATTCTTTTGTCTTTCGTTCGTTATATCGTTCTTTTTTTCTTTCGGCCTTTCATTCGTTATTTCGATTGTTCGTTCGTTCATTCTTTCGCTATTTAGTTCGTTATTTCGCTTGATATGTCGTTCATTCCTTCGTTCTTTCGTTATTTCTTTCATTCGTTCGTTGTTTCGTTCGTTCTTTCTTTCTTTCGTTCGTTCGTTCGTTCGTTATTTCCTTCGTTATTTCGTCTTTCGTTCGTTCTTTCGTTTCTTCTTTCGTTCGTTCGTTATTTCGTTCGTTCATTTGCTCAGTCATTCTTTCGTCCATTGTGTATTCCGTTCGTTCCTTATTTCGTTCCTTCGTTTGTTCGTTCGTTCGTTATTTCATTTGTTCGTTATTTCGTTTGTTCGTTCGCCCTTTCGTTCGCGCCTTCGTTCGTTCGTTTGTTTTTTCATTCGATCATTCGTTATTTCGTTCATACTCTTGTTCGTTCCTTATTTCATTCATTCGTTCGTTCGTTCGTTCATTGTTTCGTTCGTTCATTCATTATTTCGTTCGTTCATTCGTTCGTTTGATCGTTATTTCGTTTGTTCGTTCGTTATTTAGTTATTTCGATCGTTCTTTAGTTATTTCGTTCGTTTTTTCGTTCATTCTTTTGTCTTTCGTTCGTTATATCGTTCTTTTTTTCTTTCGGCCTTTCATTCGTTATTTCGATTGTTCGTTCGTTCATTCTTTCCCTATTTAGTTATTTCGCTTGATATGTCGTTCATTCCTTCGTTCATTCGTTATTTCTTTCATTCGTTCGTTGTTTCGTTCGTTCTTTCTTTCTTTCGTTCGTTCGTTCGTTCGTTATTTCGTTCGTTCGTTCGTTCGTCCGTTCGTTCATTATTTCGTTCGCTCATTCGTTATGTCGTTCGTTCATTCACTATTTCGTTCGTTCGTTCATTCGTTCGTTATATCGTTCGTTCGTTTGTTTGTTCATTTGTTTTTCGTTCGTTCCTTATTTCATTCGTTTGTTCGTTATTTTATTCGTTTGTTCGTTATTTCATGCGTTTGTTCGTTTGTTCATTCGCTCCTTATTTCATTCATTCATTCTTTCGTTCGTTCGTTCGATATTTCGTTCGTTCTTTCGTTCATTTGTTATTTCTTTCGTTTGTTCGTTATTTCATTCTATTGTCCGTTCGTTCGTTATTTCGTTCGATCGTTCTTTCGTTCCTTCGTTCGTTTATTCGTTCGTTTTTCGTTCGTTATTTTGTTCATTCGTTCGTTCTTTCGTTATTTCTTTCATTCGTTCGTTATTTCGTTCGTTCATTTGCTCAGTCATTCTTTCGTCCATTGTGTATTCCATTCTTTCGTTATTTCCTTCCTTCGTTTGTTCGTTCGTTATTTCGTTCGTTGGTTATTTCATTCGTTCGTTATTTCGTTTGTTCGTTCGTTTTTTCTTTCTTTCGTTCGTTATTTCGTTTGTTCGTTCATTCGTTCGTTCGTTCATTCTTTCGTTCGTTCGCCATTTCGTTCGCGCCTTCGTTCGTTCGTTTGTTTTTTCGTTCGATCATTCGTTATTTCTGTCGCACTCTTGTTCGTTCCTTACTTCATTCATTCGTTTGTTCGTTCTTTCGTTTGTTCGTTCAATCTTTCGTTCGTTCCTTATTTCTTTCGTTCGTTTGTTCATTATTTCGTTTGATCGATCGTTCATACATAATTTCGTTTCTTCGTTAATTCGTTCCTTCGTTCTTTTGTTCATTCGTTATTTTGTTCGATCGTTATTTCGTTTGTTCGTTATTTCATTCGTTATTTCGTTCGTTCGTTATTTCATTCGTTCTTTCGTTCGTTCTTCTTTTTCGTTCGTTCGTTATTTCATTCGTTCTTTCGTTCGTTCGTTATTTCATTCGTTCTTTCGTTCGTTCTTCTTTTTCGTTCGTTCGTTATTTCGTTCGTTCGTTCGTTATTTCGTTTGTTCGTTCATTCGTTCGTTCGTTCATTCTTTCGTGCGTTCGCCATTTCGTTCGCGCCTTCGTTCGTTCGTTCATTATTTCGTTTGATCGATCGTTCATCCATAATTTCGTTTCTTCGTTAATTCGTTCCTTCGTTCTTTCGTTCATTCGTTGTATTGTTAGATCGTTATTTCGTTCGTTCGTTATTTCATTCGTTCTTTCGGTCGTTCTTCTTTTTCGTTCGTTCTTTCGTTCGTTCTTCTTTTTCGTTCGTTGGTCATTTCATTCGTTCATCATTTCGTTCGTTCGTCGGTCATTTCGTTCGTTCGTTGGTCATTGCGTTCGTTCGTTGTTTCGTTATTTCGTGCGTTTGTTCGTTCGTTCGTTGTTTCGTTCGTTCGTTGGTCATTTCATTCGTTCATCATTTCGTTCGTTCGATCGTTCGTTATTTCGTTCGTTCGACAGGTCGTTATTTCGTTTGTTCGTTATTTCGTTCGTTCGTTTGTTCGTTCGTTATTTCGTTCGTTCGTGATTTCTTCCGTTCGTTCGTTATTTCGTTTATTCGTTCATTCGTTCGTTCGTTCATTCTTTCGTTCGTTCGTTCATTCATTGTAATTTCTTTCGTTCCTTCGCCCTTTCGTTCGCGCCTTCGTTCGTTCGTTTGTTTTTTCATTCGATCATTCGTTATATCGTTCACACTCTTTTTCGTTCCTTATTTCATTCATTCGTTCGTTCGTTCGTTCAATCTTTCCTTCGTTCCTTATTTCTTTCGTTCGTTCGTTCATTATTTCGATTGATCGATCGTTCATCCATAATTTCGTTTCTTCGTTAATTCATTCATTCGTTCTTTCGTTCATTCGTTATTTTGTTCGATCATTATTTCGTTCGTTCGTTATTTCATTCGTTCTTCCGTTCGTTCTTCTTTTTCGTTCGTTCGTTATTTCATTCGTTCTTTCGTTCGTTCGTTATTTCATTCGTTCTTTCGTTCGTTCTTTGTTTTCGGTCGTTCGTTATTTCGTTCGTTCGCTCGTTATTTCGTTCATTCGTTCGTACGTTCGTTCGTTATTTCTTTCGTCCGGTAATTATGTCGTTCGTTCGATCATTCTTTCGTTCATTCGTTATTTCGTTCATTCGTTATTTGGTTCGATCGTTATTTCGTTCGTTCGTTATCTCATTCGTTCTTTCGTTCGTTCTTCTTTTTCGTTCGTTATTTCGTTCGTCGCTCGTTATTTCGTTCATTCCTTCGTACGTTCGTTCGTTATTTCGTTTGTTCGTTATTTCGTTTATTCGTTATTTCGTTCGATTGTTCGTTCTTTCCTTCATTCTTTCGTTCATTCGTTATTTCGTTCGTTTATTCCTTGGTCTTTTCGTTCGTTCGTTCATTCATTCATTATCTCGTTCCTGATTTCGTTCGTTAATTCATTCGTTCGTTGTTTCGTTGGGTCGTTCGTTATGTCGTTCGTTCGTTCGTTATTTCATTCGTTGTTGATTTCATTCGTTCGTTCGTCCGTTATTTCGTTCGTTCATTCATTATTTCTTTCGTTCATTCATTATTTTGTTCGTTCGTTCATTCATTCGTTATATCGTTCGTTCGTTCGTTTGTTCATTTGTTTTTCATTCGTTCGATCGGTCTTTCGTTCTTTCGTTCGTTTTTCGTTCGTTCGTTCATTCATTATTTCGTTCGTTCATTCGTTCGTTATATCGTTATTTCGTTTGTTCGTTCGTATTTTCGTTCATTCTTTTGTCTTTCGTTCGTTATATCGTTCTTTTTTTCTTTCGGACTTTCATTCGTTATTTCGTTTGTTCGTTCGTTCATTCTTTCGCTATTTAGTTCGTTATTTCGCTTGTTAATTCGTTCATTCCTTCGTTCTTTCGTTATTTCTTTCATTCGTTCGTTGTTTCGTTCGCTCTTTCTTTCGTTCGTTTGTTCGTTCGTTATTTCGTTCGTTCGTTCGTTCGTTCGTCCGTTCATTCATTATTTCGTTCGCTCATTCGTTATGTCGTTCGTTCATTCACTATTTCGTTCGTTATATCGTTCGTTCGTTATTTCATTCGTTTGTCCGTTCGTTCATTTGCTCCTTATTTCATTCATTCATTCGTTCGTTCGTTCGTTCGATATTTCGTTCGTCCTTTCGTTCGTTTGATATTTCGTTCGTTTGTTCGTTATTTCATTCATTTGTCCGTTCCTTCGTTATTTCGTTCGATCGTTCTTTCGTTCTTTCGTTCGTTCGTTCGTTCGTTCGTTTTTCGTTCGATCGTTATTTCGTTCGTTCATTCATTGTTTCGTTCGTTCATTCATTATTTCGTTCGTTTATTCGTATGTTATATCGTTCGTTATTTCGTTTGTTCGTTCGTTATTTAGTTATTTCGATCGTTCTTTCGTTATTTCATTCGTTTTTTTGTTCATTCTTTTGTCTTTCATTCGTTATATCGTTCTTTTTCTCTTTCGGCCTTTCATTCGTTATTTCGTTTGTTCGTTCGTTCATTCTTTCGCTATTTAGTTCGTTATTTCGTTGGGTCGTTCGTTATGTCGTTCGTTCGTTCGTTATTTCATTCGTTCTTGATTTCATTCGTTCGTTCGTCCGTTATTTCTTTCGTTCATTCTTTATTTCGTTCGTTCGTTCATTCATTCGTTATATCGTTCGTTCGTTCGTTTGTTCATTTGTTTTTCGTTCGTTCGTTCGTTCATTCGCTCCTTATTTCATTCATTCATTCGTTCGTTCGTTCGATATTTCGTTCGTTCTTTCGTTCATTTGTTATTTCGTTCGTTTGTTCGTTATTTCCCTCGTTATTTCGTCTTTCGTTCGTTCGTTATTTCGTACGTTCATTTGCTCAGTCATTCTTTCGTCCATTGTGTATTCCGTTCGTTCGTTATTTCGTTCCTTCGTTTGTTCGTTCGTTATTTCGTTCGTTCGTTATTTCGTTCGTTCGTTATTTCATTCGTTCGTTATTTCGTTCTTTCGTTCGTTCTTCTTTTTCGTTCGTTCGTTATTTCATTTGTTCGTTCATTCGTTCGTTCGTTCATTCTTTCGTTCGTTCGCCATTTCGTTCGCGCTTTCGTTCGTTCGTTTGTTTTTTCGTTCGATCATTCGTTATTTCTATCACACTCTTGTTCGTTCCTTATTTCATTCATTCGTTCGTTCGTTCGTTCGTTTGTTCAATATTTCGTTCGTTCCTTATTTCTTTCGTTCGTTCGTTCATTATTTCGATTGATCGATCGTTCATCCATAATTTCGTTTCTTCGTTAATTCGTTCATTCGTTATTTTGTTCGATCATTATTTCGTTCGTTCGTTATTTCATTCATTCTTTCGTTCGTTCTTCTTTTTCGTTCGTTCGTTATTTCATTCGTTCTTTCCTTCGTTCGTTATTTCATTCGTTCTTTCGTTCGTTCTTCGTTTTCGTTCGTTCGTTATTTCGTTCGTTCGCTCGTTATTTCGTTCATTCGTTATTTGGTTCGATCGTTATGTCGTTCATTGGTTAATTCGTTCATTCGTTCTTTCGTTCATTCGTTATTTTGTTCGATCATTATTTCGTTCGTTCGTTATTTCATTCGTTCTTTCGTTCGTTCTTCTTTTTCGTTCGTTCGTTATTTCATTCGTTCTTTCGTTCGTTCTTCTTTTTCGTTCGTTATTTCGTTCGTCCGGTCATTATGTCGTTCGTTCGATCATTCTTTCGTTCATTCGTTATTTCGTTCGTTCATTCGTTCATTCATAATTTCGTTCGTTTGTTCGTTCGTTCGTCATTTTTTTCGTTCGTTCGTCATTTCGTTCGTTCGTTGGTCATTTCATTCGTTCATCATTTCGTTCGTTCGTCGGTCATTTCGTTCGTTCGTTGGTCATTGCGTTCGTTCGTTGTTTCGTTATTTCGTGCATTTGTTCGTTCGTTCTTTGTTTCGTTCGTTCATTATTTCGTTCGTTCGATCGTTCGTTTTTCGTTCGTTCGTTCATTCATTATTTCGTTCGTTCATTCGTTCGTTATATCGTTATTTCGTTTGTTCGTTTGTTTTTTCGTTCATTCTTTTGTCTTTCGTTCGTTATATCGTTCTTTTTTTCTTTCGGACTTTCATTCGTTATTTCGTTTGTTCGTTCGTTCATTCTTTCGCTATTTAGTTCGTTATTTCGCTTGTTAATTCGTTCATTCCTTCGTTCTTTCGTTATTTCTTTCATTCGTTCGTTGTTTCGTTCGTTCTTTCTTTCGTTCGTTCGTTCGTTCGTTATTTCGTTCGTTCGTTCGTTCGTTCGTCCGTTCGTTTATTATTTCGTTCGCTCAGTCGTTATGTCGTTCGTTCATTCACTATTTCGTTCGTTATATCGTTCGTTCGTTATTTCATTCGTTTGTCCGTTTGTTCATTTGCTCCTTATTTCATTCATTCATTCGTTCGTTCGTTCGTTCGATATTTCGTTCGTCCTTTCGTTCGTTTGATATTTCGTTCGTTTGTTCGTTATTTCATTCATTTGTCCGTTCCTTCGTTATTTCGTTCGATCGTTCTTTCGTTCTTTCGTTCGTTCGTTCGTTCGTTCGTTTTTCGTTCGATCGTTATTTCGTTCGTTCGTTCATTCATTGTTTCGTTCGTTCATTCATTATTTCGTTCGTTTATTCGTATGTTATATCGTTCGTTCTTTCGTTTGTTCATTTATTTTTTTATTCTTTCGTTCGTTATTTCGTTTGTTCGTTCGTTATTTAGTTATTTCTATCGTTCTTTCGTTATTTCATTCGTTTTTTTGTTCATTCTTTTGTCTTTCGTTCGTTATATCGTTCTTTTTCTCTTTCGGCCTTTCATTCGTTATTTCGTTTGTTCGTTCGTTCATTCTTTCGCTATTTAGTTCGTTATTTCGTTGGGTCGTTCGTTATGTCGTTCGTTCGTTCGTTATTTCATTCGTTCTTGATTTCATTCGTTCGTTCGTCCGTTATTTCTTTCGTTCATTCATTATTTCGTTCGTTCGTTCATTCATTCGTTATATCGTTCGTTCGTTCGTTTGTTCATTTGTTTTTCGTTCGTTCGTTCATTCGCTCCTTATTTCATTCATTCATTCGTTCGTTCGTTCGATATTTCGTTCGTTCTTTCGTTCATTTGTTATTTCGTTCGTTTGTTCGTTATTTCCCTCGTTATTTCGTCTTTCGTTCGTTCGTTATTTCGTACGTTCATTTGCTCAGTCATTCTTTCGTCCATTGTGTATTCCGTTCGTTCGTTATTTCGTTCCTTCGTTTGTTCGTTCGTTATTTCGTTCGTTCGTTATTTCGTTCGTTCGTTATTTCATTCGTTCGTTATTTCGTTCTTTCGTTCGTTCTTCTTTTTCGTTCGTTCGTTATTTCATTTGTTCGTTCATTCGTTCGTTCGTTCATTCTTTGGTTCGTTCGCCATTTCGTTCGCGCCTTCGTTCGTTCGTTTGTTTTTTCGTTCGATCATTCGTTATTTCTATCACACTCTTGTTCGTTCCTTATTTCATTCATTCGTTCGTTCGTTCGTTCGTTCGTTTGTTCAATATTTCGTTCGTTCCTTATTTCTTTCGTTCGTTCGTTCATTATTTCGATTGATCGATCGTTCATCCATAATTTCGTTTCTTCGTTAATTCGTTCATTCGTTATTTTGTTCGATCATTATTTCGTTCGTTCGTTATTTCATTCGTTCTTTCGTTCGTTCTTCTTTTTCGTTCGTTCGTTATTTCATTCGTTCTTTCGTTCGTTCGTTATTTCATTCGTTCTTTCGTTCGTTCTTCGTTTTCGTTCGTTCGTTATTTCGTTCGTTCGCTCGTTATTTCGTTCATTCGTTAATTGGTTCGATCGTTATTTCGTTCATTGGTTAATTCATTCATTCGTTCTTTCGTTCATTCGTTATTTTGTTCGATCATTATTTCGTTCGTTCGTTATTTCATTCGTTCTTTCGTTCGTTCTTCTTTTTCGTTCGTTCGTTATTTCATTCGTTCTTTCGTTCGTTCTTCTTTTTCGTTCGTTATTTCGTTCGTCGCTCATTATTTCGTTCATTCGTTCGTAGGTTCGTTCGTTATTTCGTTCGTCCGGTCATTATGTCGTTCGTTCGATCATTCTTTCGTTCGTTCGTTATTTCGTTCGTTCCTTCATAATTTCGTTCGTTTGTTCGTTCGTTCGTCATTTCTTTCGTTCGTTCATTCATTGTTTCGTTCGTTCATTCATTATTTCGTTCGTTTATTCGTGTTATATCGTTCGTTCTTTCGTTTGTTCATTTATTTTTTTATTCTTTCGTTCGTTATTTCGTTTGTTCGTTCGTTATTTAGTTATTTCGATCGTTCTTTCGTTATTTCATTCGTTTTTTTGTTCATTCTTTTGTCTTTCGTTCGTTATATCGTTCTTTTTCTCTTTCGGCCTTTCATTCGTTATTTCGTTTGTTCGTTCGTTCATTCTTTCGCTATTTAGTTCGTTATTTCGTTGGGTCGTTCGTTATGTCGTTCGTTCGTTCGTTATTTCATTCGTTCTTGATTTCATTCGTTCGTTCGTCCGTTATTTCTTTCGTTCATTCATTATTTCGTTCGTTCGTTCATTCATTCGTTATATCGTTCGTTCGTTCGTTTGTTCATTTGTTTTTCGTTCGTTCGTTCATTCGCTCCTTATTTCATTCATTCATTCGTTCGTTCGTTCGATATTTCGTTCGTTCTTTCGTTCATTTGTTATTTCGTTCGTTTGTTCGTTATTTCCCTCGTTATTTCGTCTTTCGTTCGTTCGTTATTTCGTACGTTCATTTGCTCAGTCATTCTTTCGTCCATTGTGTATTCCGTTCGTTCGTTATTTCGTTCCTTCGTTTGCTCGTTCGTTATTTCGTTCGTTCGTTATTTCGTTCGTTCGTTATTTCATTCGTTCGTTATTTCGTTCTTTCGTTCGTTCTTCTTTTTCGTTCGTTCGTTATTTCATTTGTTCGTTCATTCGTTCGTTCGTTCATTCTTTCGTTCGTTCGCCATTTCGTTCGCGCCTTCGTTCGTTCGTTTGTTTTTTCGTTCGATCATTCGTTATTTCTATCACACTCTTGTTCGTTCCTTATTTCATTCATTCGTTCGTTCGTTCGTTCGTTCGTTTGTTCAATATTTCGTTCGTTCCTTATTTCGTTCGTTCGTTCGTTCATTATTTCGATTGATCGATCGTTCATCCATAATTTCGTTTCTTCGTTAATTCGTTCATTCGTTATTTTGTTCATTCGTTGTTTCGTTCGTTCGTTATTTCATTCGTTCTTTCGTTCGTTCTTCTTTTTCGTTCGTTCGTTATTTCATTCGTTCTTTCGTTCGTTCGTTATTTCATTCGTTCTTTCGTTCGTTCTTCGTTTTCGTTCGTTCGTTATTTCGTTCGTTCGCTCGTTATTTCGTTCATTCGTTATTTGGTTCGATCGTTATTTCGTTCATTGGTTAATTCGTTCATTCGTTCTTTCGTTCATTCGTTATTTTGTTCGATCATTATTTCGTTCGTTCGTTATTTCATTCGTTCTTTCGTTCGTTCTTCTTTTTCGTTCGTTCGTTATTTCATTCGTTCTTTCGTTCGTTCTTCTTTTTCGTTCGTTATTTCGTTTGTCGCTCATTATTTCGTTCATTCGTTCGTAGGTTCGTTCGTTATTTCGTTCGTCCGGTCATTATGTCGTTCGTTCGATCATTCTTTCGTTCGTTCGTTATTTCGTTCGTTCCTTCAAAATTTCGTTCGTTTGTTCGTTCGTTCGTCATTTCTTTCGTTCGTTCGTCATTTCGTTCGTTCGTTGGTCATTGCGTTCGTTCGTTGTTTCGTTATTTCGTGCATTTGTTCGTTCGTTCGTTGTTTCGTTCGTTCATTATTTCGTTCGTTCGATCGTTCGTTATTTCGTTCGTTCGACCGGAGGTTATTTCGATTGTTCGTTATTTCATTCGTTTATTCCTTGGTTTTTTCTTTCGTTCGTTCATTCATTCATTATCTCGTTCCTGATTTCGTTCGTTAATTCATTCGTTCGTTATTTCGTTGTGTCGTTCGTTATGTCGTTCGTTCGTTATTTCATTCGTTGTTGATTTCATTCGTTCGTTCGTCCGTTATTTCGTTCGTTCATTCATTATTTCGTTCGTTCGTTCATTCATTCGTTATATCGTTCGTTCGTTCGTTTGTTTATTTGATTTTCGTTCGGTCGATCGTTCGGTCTTTCGTTCTTTCGTTCCTTCGTTCGTTCGTTCATTCATTGATTTTCGTTCGTTCGTTCATTCATTGTTTCGTTATATCGTTCGTTCGTTCGTTTGTTTATTTGATTTTCGTTCGGTCGATCGTTCGGTCTTTCGTTCTTTCGTTCCTTCGTTCGTTCGTTCATTCATTGTTTCGTTCGTTCATTCATTATTTCGTTCGTTCATTCGTTCGTTATATCGTTATTTCGTTTGTTCGTTCGTTATTTAGTTATTTCGATCGTTCTTTCGTTATTTCGTTCGTTTTTTCGTTCATTCTTTTGTCTTTCGTTCGGTATATCGTTCTTTTTTTCTTTCGGCCTTTCATTCGTTATTTCGTTTGTTCGTTCGTTCATTCTTTCGCTATTTAGTTCGTTATTTCACTTGTTATTTCGTTCATTCCTTCGTTCTTTCGTTATTTCTTTCGTTCGTTCGTTGTTTCGTTCGTTCTTTCTTTCGTTCGTTCGTTCGTTCGTTCGTTATTTCGTTCGTTCGTTCGTCCGTTCGTTCATTATTTCGTTCGCTCGTTCGTTATGTCGTTCGTTCGTCCGTTATTCCGTTCTTTCGTTCATTCATTATTTCGTTCGTTCATTCATTATTTCGTTCGTTCGTTCATTCGTTCGTTATATCGTTCGTTCTTTCGTTTGTTGATTTGTTTTTCGTTCGTTCGTTATTTCATTCGTTTGTTCCTTATTTCATTCGTTTGTCCGTTCGTTCATTTGCTCCTTATTTCATTCATTCATTCGTTCGTTCGTTCGTTCGATATTTCGTTCGTTCGTTCGTTCGTTCGTTATTTCGTTCGTTTGTTCGTTCGTACGTCCGTTCGTTCATTATTTCGTTCGCTCATTCGTTATGTCGTTCGTTCGTTTGTTGTTTCGTTCGTTCATTCATTCGTTATATCGTTCGTTCGTTCGTTTGTTCCTTATTTCATTCGTTCGTTCGTTCGTTCATTCGCTCCTTATTTCATTCATTCATTCGTTCGTTCGTTCGATATTTCGTTCGTTCTTTCGTTCATTTGTTATTTCGTTCGTTTGTTCGTTATTTCGATCGTTCTTTCGTTATTTCGTTCGTTTTTTCGTTCATTCTTTTGTCTTTCGTTCGTTATATCGTTCTTTTTTTCTTTCGGCCTTTCATTCGTTATTTCGTTTGTTCGTTCGTTTTTTTCTTTCGTTCGATCGTTATTTCGTTTATTCGTTCATTCGTTCGTTCGTTCATTCTTTCGTTCGTTCGTTCATTCATTGTAATTTCTTTCGTTCGTTCGCCCTTTCATTCGCGCCTTCGTTGGTTCGTTTGTTTTTTCGTTCGATCATTCGTTATTTGGTTCACACTCTTGTTCGTTCCTTATTTCATTCATTCGTTCGTTCGTTCAATCTTTCGTTTGTTCAATCTTTCGTTCGTTCCTTATTTCATTCATTCATTCCTTCGTTCGTTCCTTATTTCTTTCGTTCGTTCGTTCCTTATTTCGTTCGTTCATTATTTCGTTTGATCGAACGTTCATCCATAATTTCGTTCGTTCGTTTCTTCTTTAATTCGTTCCTTCGTTCTTTCTTTCATTCGTTATCTTGTTCGGAATGTTATTTCGTTCATTCGTTATTTCATTCGTTCTTTCGTTCGTTCTTCTTTTTCGTTCGTTCGTTATTTCCTTCGTCCGGTCATTATGTAGTTCGTTCGATCATTCCTTCGTTCATTCGTTATTTCGTTCTTTCGTTCGTTATTTCGTTCGTTCGTTCGTTATTTAGTTTGTTCGTTTGGTGTATCGTCAGTTCGGTAGTTCATTCGTTCGTTATTTCGTTCGTTCCTTCATAATTTCGTTCGTGTTTTCGTTCGTTCGTCATTTCGTTCGTTCGTTCGTCATTTCGTTCGTTCGTTGGTCATTTCATTCGTCCATCATTTCGTTCGTTCGTTGGTCATTTCGTTCGTTCGTTGGTCATTGCGTTCGTTCGTTGTTTCGTTATTTCGTGCGTTTGTTCTTTCGTTCATTCTTTCATTCATTCATTATTTCGTTCGTTTATTCATTGGTTTGTTCGTTCGTTCGTTCATTCATTCATTATTTCGTTGGGTCGTTCGTTATGTCGTTCGTTCGTTTGTTATTTCATTCGTTCTTGATTTCATTCGTTCGTTCGTCCGTTATTTCGTTCGTTCATTCATTATTTGTTTCGTTCATTCATTATTTCGTTCGTTCGTTCATTCATTCGTTATATCGTTCGTTCGTTCGTTTGTTCATTTGTTTTTCGTTCGTTCGTTCGTTCATTCGCTCCTTATTTCATCCATTCATTCGTTCGTTCGTTCGATATTTCGTTCGTTCTTTCGTTCATTTGTTATTTCGTTCGTTTGTTCGTTATTTCCCTCGTTATTTCGTCTTTCGTTCGTTCTTTCGTTATTTCTTTCTTTCGTTCGTTATTTCGTTCGTTCATTTGCTCAGTCATTCTTTCGTCCATTGTGTATTCCGTTCTTTCGTTATTTCGTTCCTTCGTTTGTTCGTTCGTTATTTCGTTCGTTGGTTATTTCATTCGTTCGTTATTTCGTTTGTTGGTTCGTTTTTTCTTTCGTTCGTTCGTTATTTCGTTTGTTCGTTCATTCGTTCGTTCGTTCATTCTTTCGTTCGTTCGCCATTTCGTTCGCGCCTTCGTTCGTTCGTTTGTTTTTTCGTTCGATCATTCGTTATTTCTATCGCACTCTTGTTCGTCCCTTACTTCATTCATTCGTTCGTTCGTTCGTTCGTTTGTTCGTTCAATCTTTCGTTCGTTCCTTATTTCTTTCGTTCGTTTGTTCATTATTTCGTTTGATCGATCGTTCATCCATAATTTCGTTTCTTCGTTAATTCGTTCATTCGTTCTTTTGTTCATTCGTTATTTTGTTCGATCGTTATTTCGTTCGTGCGTTATTTCATTCGTTCTTTCGTTCGTTCTTCTTTTTCGTTCGTTCGTTATTTCATTCGTTGTTTCGCTCGTTCGTTATTTCATTCGTTCTTTCGTTCGTTCTTCTTTTTCGTTCGTTCGTTATTTCGTTCGTTCGTTCGTTATTTCGTTCATCCGGACATTATGTCGTTCGTTCGATCATTCTTTCGTTCATTCGTTATTTCGTTCATTCGTTATTTTGTTCGATCGTTATTTCGTTCGTTCGTTATTTCATTCGTTCTTTCGTTCGTTCTTCTTTTTCGTTCGTTCGTTATTTCGTTCGTCGATCGTTATTTCGTTCATTCGTTCGTACGTTCGTTCGTTATTTCGTTCGTCCGGTCATTATGTCGTTCGTTCGATCATTCTTTCGTTCATTCGTTATTTTGTTCGTTCGTTATTTCTTTCGTTCGTTCCTTCATAATTTCGTTCGTTTGTTCGTTCTTTCGTCATTTCCTTCGTTCGTTCGTCATTTCATTTGTTCGTCATTTCGTTCGTTCGTTGGTCATTTCGTTCGTTCGTTGGTCATTTCATTCGTTCATCATTTCGTTCGTTCGTTGGTCATTTCGTTCGTTCGTTGGTCATTGCGTTCGTTCGTTGTTTGGTTATTTCGTGCGTTTGTTCGTTCGTTCGTTGTTTCGTTCGTTCATTATTTCGTTCGTTCGATCGTTCGTTATTTCGTTCGTTCGACCGGTCGTTATTTCGTTTGTTCGTTATTTCGTTCGATTGTTCGTTCTTTCGTTCATTCTTTCATTCATTCATTATTTCGTTCGTTTATTCATTGGTTTGTTCGTTCGTTCGTTCATTCATTCATTATTTCGTTCCTGATTTCGTTCGTTATTTCGTTGGGTCGTTCGTTATGTCGTTCGTTCGTTTGTTATTTCATTCGTTCTTGATTTCATTCGTTCGTTCGTCCGTTATTTCGTTCGTTCATTCATTATTTCTTTCGTTCTATCATTATTTCGTTCGTTCGTTCATTCATTCGTTATATCGTTCGTTCGTTCGTTTGTTCATTTGTTTTTCGTTCGTTCGTTCGTTCATTCGCTCCTTATTTCATCCATTCATTCGTTCGTTCGTTCTATATTTCGTTCGTTCTTTCGTTCATTTGTTATTTCGTTCGTTTGTTAGTTATTTCCCTCGTTATTTCGTCTTTCGTTCGTTCTTTCGTTATTTCTTTCGTTCGTTCGTTATTTCGTTCGTTCATTTGCTCAGTCATTCTTTCGTCCATTGTGTATTCCGTTCTTTCGTTATTTCGTTCCTTCGTTTGTTCGTTCGTTATTTCGTTCGTTGGTTATTTCATTCGTTCGTTATTTCGTTTGTTCGTTCGATTTTTCTTTCGTTCGTTCGTTATTTCGTTTGTTGGTTCATTCGTTCGTTCGTTCATTCTTTCGTTCGTTCGCCATTTCGTTCGCGCCTTCGTTCGTTCGTTTGTTTTTTCGTTCGATCATTCGGTATTTCTATCGCACTCTTGTTCGTCCCTTACTTCATTCATTCGTTCGTTCGTTCGTTCGTTCGTTTGTTCGTTCAATCTTTCGTTCTTTCCTTATTTCTTTCGTTCGTTTGTTCATTATTTCGTTTGATCGATCGTTCAACCATAATTTCGTTTCTTCGTTAATTCGTTCCTTCGTTCTTTTGTTCATTCGTTATTTTGTTCGATCGTTATTTCGTTCGTTCGTTATTTCATTCGTTCTTTCGTTCGTTCTTCTTTTTCGTTCGTTCGTTTTTTCATTCGTTGTTTCGTTCGTTTGTTATTTCATTCGTTCTTTCGTTCGTTCTTCTTTTTCGTTCGTTCGTTATTTCGTTCGTTCGTTCGTTATTTCGTTCATCCGGACATTATGTCGTTCGTTCGATCATTCTTTCGTTCATTCGTTATTTCTTTCATTCGTTATTTTGTTCGATCGTTATTTCGTTCGTTCGTTATTTCATTCGTTCTTTCGTTCGTTCTTCTTTTTCGTTCGTTCGTTATTTCGTTCGTCGATCGTTATTTCGTTCATTCGTTCGTACGTTCGTTCGTTATTTCGTTCGTCCGGTCATTATGTCGTTCGTTCGATCATTCTTTCGTTCATTCGGTATTTCGTTCGTTCGTTATTTATTTCGTTCGTTCCTTCATAATTTCGTTCGTTTGTTCGTTCTTTCGTCATTTCCTTCGTTCGTTCGTCATTTCATTTGTTCGTCATTTCGTTCGTTCGTTGGTCATTTCGTTCGTTCGTTGGTCATTTCATTCGTTCATCATTTCGTTCGTTCGTTGGTCATTTCGTTCGTTCGTTGGTCATTGCGTTCGTTCGTTGTTTCGTTATTTCGTGAGTTTGTTCGTTCGTTCGTTGTTTCGTTCGTTCATTATTTCGTTCGTTCGATCGTTCGTTATTTCGTTCGTTCGACCGGTCGTTATTTTGTTTGTTCGTTATTTCGTTCGATTGTTCGTTCTTTCTTTTATTCTTTCATTCATTCATTATTTCGTTCGTTTATTCATTGGTTTGTTCGTTCGTTCGTTCATTAATTCATTATTTCGTTCCTGATTTCGTTCGTTATTTCGTTGGGTCGTTCGTTATGTCGTTCGTTCGTTTGTTATTTCATTCGTCCTTGATTTCATTCGTTCGTTCGTCCGTTATTTCGTTCGTTCATTCATTATTTCGTTCGTTCGTTCATTCATTCGTTATATCGTTCGTTCGTTCGTTTGTTCATTTGATTTTCGTTCGTTCGTTCGTTCATTCGCTGCTTATTTCATCCATTCATTCGTTCGTTCGTTCGATATTTCGTTCGTTCTTTCGTTCATTTGTTATTTCGTTCGTTTGTTCGTTATTTCCCTCGTTATTTCGTCTTTCGTTCGTGCTTTCGTTATTTCTTTCGTTCGTTCGTTATTTCGTTCGTTCATTTGCTCAGTCATTCTTTCGTCCATTGTGTATTCCGTTCTTTCGTTATTTCGTTCCTTCGTTTGTTCGTTCGTTATTTCGTTCGTTGGTTATTTCATTCGTTCGTTATTTCGTTTGTTCGTTCGTTTTTTTCTTTCGTTCGTTCGTTATTTCGTTTGTTCGTTGGTCATTTCGTTCGTTCGTTGGTCATTTCGTTCGTTCGTTGGTCATTTCGTTCGTTCGTTGGTCATTTCATTCGTTCATCATTTCGTTCGTTCGTTGGTCATTTCGTTCGTTCGTTGGTCATTGCGTTCGTTCGTTGTTTCGTTATTTCGTGCGTTTGTTCGTTCGTTCGACCGGTCGTTATTTCGTTTGTTCGTTATTTCGTTTGATTGTTCGTTTCTTCATTAATTCGTTCCTTCGTTCTTTTGTTCATTCGTTATTTTGTTCGATCGTTATTTCGTTCGTTCGTTATTTCATTCGTTCTTTCGTTCGCTCTTCTTTTTCGTTCGTTCGTTTTTTCATTCGTTGTTTCGTTCGTTCGTTATTTCATTCGTTCTTTCGTTCGTTCTTCTTTTTCGTTCGTTCGTTATTTCGTTCGTTCGTTCGTTATTTCGTTCATCCGGACATTATGTCGTTCGTTCGATCATTCTTTCGTTCATTCGTTATTTCTTTCATTCGTTATTTTGTTCGATCGTTATTTCGTTCGTTCGTTATTTCATTCGTTCTTTCGTTCGTTCTTCTTTTTCGTTCATTCGTTATTTCGTTCGTCGATCGTTATTTCGTTCATTCGTTCGTACGTTCGTTCGTTATTTCGTTCGTACGGTCATTATGTCGTTCGTTCGATCATTCTTTCGTTCATTCGTTATTTCGTTCGTTCGTTATTTATTTCGTTCGTTCCTTCATAATTTTGTTCGTTTGTTCGTTCTTTCGTCATTTCCTTCGTTCGTTCGTCATTTCGTTTGTTCGTCATTTCGTTCGTTCGTTGGTCATTTCGTTCATTCGTTGGTCATTTCATTCGTTCATCATTTCGTTCGTTCGTTGGTCATTTCGTTCGTTCGTTGGTCATTGCGTTCGTTCGTTGTTTGGTTATTTCGTGCGTTTGTTCGTTCGTTCGTTGTTTCGTTCGTTCATTATTTCGTTCGTTCGATCGTTCGTTATTTCGTTCGTTCGACCGGTCGTTATTTCGTTTGTTCGTTATTTCGTTCGATTGTTCGTTCTTTCGTTCATTCTTTCATTCATTCATTATTTCGTTCGTTTATTCATTGGTTTGTTCGTTCGTTCGTTCATTCATTCATTATTTCGTTCCTGATTTCGTTCGTTATTTGGTTGGGTCGTTCGTTATGTCGTTCGTTCGTCCGTTATTTCGTTCGTTCATTCATTATTTCTTTCGTTCATTCATTATTTCGTTCGTTCGTTCATTCATTCGTTATATCGTTCGTTCGTTCGTTTGTTCATTTGTTTTTCGTTCGTTCGTTCGTTCATTCGCTCCTTATTTCATCCATTCATTCGTTCGTTCGTTCGATATTTCGTTCGTTCTTTCGTTCATTTGTTATTTCGTTCGTTTGTTCGTTATTTCCCTCGTTATTTCGTCTTTCGTTCGTTCTTTCGTTATTTCTTTCGTCGTTCGTTATTTCGTTCGTTCATTTGCTCAGTCATTCTTTCGTCCATTGTGTATTCCATTCTTTCGTTATTTCGTTCCTTCGTTTGTTCGTTCGTTATTTCGTTCGTTGGTTATTTCATTCGTTCGTTATTTCGTTTGTTCGTTCGTTTTTTCTTTCGTTCGTTCGTTATTTCGTTTGTTCGTTCATTCGTTCGTTCGTTCATTCTTTCGTTCGTTCGCCATTTCGTTCGCGCCTTCGTTCGTTCGTTTGTTTTTTCGTTCGATCATTCGTTATTTCTATCGCACTCTTGTTCGTTCCTTACTTCATTCATTCGTTCGTTCGTTCGTTCGTTCGTTCGTTTGTTCGTTCAATCTTTCGTTCGTTCCTTATTTCTTTCGTTCGTTTGTTCATTATTTCGTTTGATCGATCGTTCATCCATAATTTCGTTTCTTCGTTAATTCGTTCCTTCGTTCTTTTGTTCCTTCGTTATTTTGTTCGATCGTTATTTCGTTCGTTCGTTATTTCATTCGTTATTTCGTTCGTTCGTTATTTCATTCGTTCTTTCGTTCGATCTTCTTTTTCGTTCGTTCGTTATTTCCTTCGTTGTTTCGTTCGTTCGTTATTTCATTCGTTCTTTCGTTCGTTCTTCTTTTTCGTTCGTTCGTTATTTCGTTTGTTCGTTATTTCGTTCGATTGTTCGTTCTTTCGTTCATTCTTTCATTCATTCATTATTTCGTTCGTTTATTCATTGGTTTGTTCGTTCGTTCGTTCATTCATTCATTATTTCGTTCCTGATTTCGTTCGTTATTTGGTTGGGTCGTTCGTTATGTCGTTCGTTCGTCCGTTATTTCGTTCGTTCATTCATTATTTCTTTCGTTCATTCATTATTTCGTTCGTTCGTTCATTCATTCGTTATATCGTTCGTTCGTTCGTTTGTTCATTTGTTTTTCGTTCGTTCGTTCGTTCATTCGCTCCTTATTTCATCCATTCATTCGTTCGTTCGTTCGATATTTCGTTCGTTCTTTCGTTCATTTGTTATTTCGTTCGTTTGTTCGTTATTTCCCTCGTTATTTCGTCTTTCGTTCGTTCTTTCGTTATTTCTTTCGTTCGTTCGTTATTTCGTTCGTTCATTTGCTCAGTCATTCTTTCGTCCATTGTGTATTCCGTTCTTTCGTTATTTCGTTCCTTCGTTTGTTCGTTCGTTATTTCGTTCGTTGGTTATTTCATTCGTTCGTTATTTCGTTTGTTCGTTCGTTTTTTTCTTTCGTTCGTTCGTTATTTCGTTTGTTCGTTCATTCGTCCCGTTCGTTCATTCTTTCGTTCGTTCGCCATTTCGTTCGCGCCTTCGTTCGTTCGTTTGTTTTTTCGTTCGATCATTCGTTATTTCTATCGTACTCTTGTTCGTTCCTTACTTCATTCATTCGTTCGTTCGTTCGTTCGTTTGTTCGTTCAATCTTTCGTTCGTTCCTTATTTCTTTCGTTCGTTTGTTCATTATTTCGTTTGATCGATCGTTCATCCATAATTTCGTTTCTTCGTTAATTCGTTCCTTCGTTCTTTTGTTCGATCGTTATTTCGTTCGTTCGTTATTTCATTCGTTCTTTCGTTCGTTCTTCTTTTTCGTTCGTTCGTTATTTCGTTCGTTCATTATTTCGTTCGTTCGATCGTTCGTTATTTCGTTCGTTCGACCGGTCGTTATTTCGTTTGTTCGTTATTTCGTTCGATTGTTCGTTCTTTCGTTCATTCTTTCATTCATTCATTATTTCGTTCGTTTATTCATTGGTTTGTTCGTTCGTTCGTTCATTCATTCATTATTTCGTTCCTGATTTCGTTCGTTATTTGGTTGGGTCGTTCGTTATGTCGTTCGTTCGTCCGTTATTTCGTTCGTTCATTCATTATTTCTTTCGTTCATTCATTATTTCGTTCGTTCGTTCATTCATTCGTTATATCGTTCGTTCGTTCGTTTGTTCATTTGTTTTTCGTTCGTTCGTTCGTTCATTCGCTCCTTATTTCATCCATTCATTCGTTCGTTCGTTCGATATTTCGTTCGTTCTTTCGTTCATTTGTTATTTCGTTCGTTTGTTCGTTATTTCCCTCGTTATTTCGTCTTTCGTTCGTTCTTTCGTTATTTCTTTCGTCGTTCGTTATTTCGTTCGTTCATTTGCTCAGTCATTCTTTCGTCCATTGTGTATTCCATTCTTTCGTTATTTCGTTCCTTCGTTTGTTCGTTCGTTATTTCGTTCGTTGGTTATTTCATTCGTTCGTTATTTCGTTTGTTCGTTCGTTTTTTCTTTCGTTCGTTCGTTATTTCGTTTGTTCGTTCATTCGTTCGTTCGTTCATTCTTTCGTTCGTTCGCCATTTCGTTCGCGCCTTCGTTCGTTCGTTTGTTTTTTCGTTCGATCATTCGTTATTTCTATCGCACTCTTGTTCGTTCCTTACTTCATTCATTCGTTCGTTCGTTCGTTCGTTTGTTCGTTCAATCTTTCGTTCGTTCCTTATTTCTTTCGTTCGTTTGTTCATTATTTCGTTTGATCGATCGTTCATCCATAATTTCGTTTCTTCGTTAATTCGTTCCTTCGTTCTTTTGTTCCTTCGTTATTTTGTTCGATCGTTATTTCGTTCGTTCGTTATTTCATTCGTTATTTCGTTCGTTCGTTATTTCATTCGTTCTTTCGTTCGATCTTCTTTTTCGTTCGTTCGTTATTTCCTTCGTTGTTTCGTTCGTTCGTTATTTCATTCGTTCTTTCGTTCGTTCTTCTTTTTCGTTCGTTCGTTATTTCGTTTGTTCGTTATTTCGTTCGATTGTTCGTTCTTTCGTTCATTCTTTCATTCATTCATTATTTCGTTCGTTTATTCATTGGTTTGTTCGTTCGTTCGTTCATTCATTCATTATTTCGTTCCTGATTTCGTTCGTTATTTGGTTGGGTCGTTCGTTATGTCGTTCGTTCGTCCGTTATTTCGTTCGTTCATTCATTATTTGTTTCGTTCATTCATTATTTCGTTCGTTCGTTCATTCATTCGTTATATCGTTCGTTCGTTCGTTTGTTCATTTGTTTTTCGTTCGTTCGTTCGTTCATTCGCTCCTTATTTCATCCATTCATTCGTTCGTTCGTTCGATATTTCGTTCGTTCTTTCGTTCATTTGTTATTTCGTTCGTTTGTTCGTTATTTCCCTCGTTATTTCGTCTTTCGTTCGTTCTTTCGTTATTTCTTTCGTTCGTTCGTTATTTCGTTCGTTCATTTGCTCAGTCATTCTTTCGTCCATTGTGTATTCCGTTCTTTCGTTATTTCGTTCCTTCGTTTGTTCGTTCGTTATTTCGTTCGTTGGTTATTTCATTCGTTCGTTATTTCGTTTGTTCGTTCGTTTTTTTCTTTCGTTCGTTCGTTATTTCGTTTGTTCGTTCATTCGTCCCGTTCGTTCATTCTTTCGTTCGTTCGCCATTTCGTTCGCGCCTTCGTTCGTTCGTTTGTTTTTTCGTTCGATCATTCGTTATTTCTATCGCACTCTTGTTCGTTCCTTACTTCATTCATTCGTTCGTTCGTTCGTTCGTTTGTTCGTTCAATCTTTCGTTCGTTCCTTATTTCTTTCGTTCGTTTGTTCATTATTTCGTTTGATCGATCGTTCATCCATAATTTCGTTTCTTCGTTAATTCGTTCCTTCGTTCTTTTGTTCGATCGTTATTTCGTTCGTTCGTTATTTCATTCGTTCTTTCGTTCGTTCTTCTTTTTCGTTCGTTCGTTATTTCGTTCGTTCGGTCGTTATTTCGTTCATCCGGACATTATGTCCTTCGTTCGATCATTCTTTCGTTCATTCGTTATTTCGTTCATTCGTTATTTTGTTCGATTGTTATTTCGTTCGTTCGTTATTTCATTCGTTCTTTCGTTCGTTCTTCTTTTTCGTTCGTTCGTTATTTCGTTCGTCGATCGTTATTTCGTTCATTCGTTCGTACGTTCGTTCGTTATTTCGTTCGTACGGTCATTATGTCGTTCGTTCGATCATTCTTTCGTTCATTCGTTATTTCGTTCGTTCGTTATTTATTTCGTTCGTTCCTTCATAATTTCGTTCGTTTGTTCGTTCTTTCGTCATTTCCTTCGTTCGTTGGTCATTTCGTTTGTTCGTCATTTCGTTCGTTCGTTGGTCATTTCGTTCGTTCGTTGGTCATTTCGTTCGTTCGTTGGTCATTTCGTTCGTTCGTTGGTCATTTTATTCGTTCATCATTTCGTTCGTTCGTTGGTCATTTCGTTCGTTCGTTGGTCATTGCGTTCGTTCGTTGTTTCGTTATTTCGTGCGTTTGTTCGTTCGTTCGACCGGTCGTTATTTCGTTTGTTCGTTATTTCGTTTGATTGTTCGTTTCTTCATTAATTCGTTCCTTCGTTCTTTTGTTCATTCGTTATTTTGTTCGATCGTTATTTCGTTCGTTCGTTATTTCATTCGTTCTTTCGTTCGCTCTTCTTTTTCGTTCGTTCGTTTTTTCATTCGTTGTTTCGTTCGTTCGTTATTTCATTCGTTCTTTCGTTCGTTCTTCTTTTTCGTTCGTTCGTTCGTTATTTCGTTCATCCGGACATTATGTCGTTCGTTCGATCATTCTTTCGTTCATTCGTTATTTCTTTCATTCGTTATTTTGTTCGATCGTTATTTCGTTCGTTCGTTATTTCATTCGTTCTTTCGTTCGTTCTTCTTTTTCGTTCATTCGTTATTTCGTTCGTCGATCGTTATTTCGTTCATTCGTTCGTACGTTCGTTCGTTATTTCGTTCGTACGGTCATTATGTCGTTCGTTCGATCATTCTTTCGTTCATTCGTTATTTCGTTCGTTCGTTATTTATTTCGTTCGTTCCTTCATAATTTTGTTCGTTTGTTCGTTCTTTCGTCATTTCCTTCGTTCGTTCGTCATTTCGTTTGTTCGTCATTTCGTTCGTTCGTTGGTCATTTCATTCGTTCATCATTTCGTTCGTTCGTTGGTCATTTCGTTCGTTCGTTGGTCATTGCGTTCGTTCGTTGTTTGGTTATTTCGTGCGTTTGTTCGTTCGTTCGTTGTTTCGTTCGTTCATTATTTCGTTCGTTCGATCGTTCGTTATTTCGTTCGTTCGACCGGTCGTTATTTCGTTTGTTCGTTATTTCGTTCGATTGTTCGTTCTTTCGTTCATTCTTTCATTCATTCATTATTTCGTTCGTTTATTCATTGGTTTGTTCGTTCGTTCGTTCATTCATTCATTATTTCGTTCCTGATTTCGTTCGTTATTTGGTTGGGTCGTTCGTTATGTCGTTCGTTCGTCCGTTATTTCGTTCGTTCATTCATTATTTCTTTCGTTCATTCATTATTTCGTTCGTTCGTTCATTCATTCGTTATATCGTTCGTTCGTTCGTTTGTTCATTTGTTTTTCGTTCGTTCGTTCGTTCATTCGCTCCTTATTTCATCCATTCATTCGTTCGTTCGTTCGATATTTCGTTCGTTCTTTCGTTCATTTGTTATTTCGTTCGTTTGTTCGTTATTTCCCTCGTTATTTCGTCTTTCGTTCGTTCTTTCGTTATTTCTTTCGTCGTTCGTTATTTCGTTCGTTCATTTTCTCAGTCATTCTTTCGTCCATTGTGTATTCCATTCTTTCGTTATTTCGTTCCTTCGTTTGTTCGTTCGTTATTTCGTTCGTTGGTTATTTCATTCGTTCGTTATTTCGTTTGTTCGTTCGTTTTTTCTTTCGTTCGTTCGTTATTTCGTTTGTTCGTTCATTCGTTCGTTCGTTCATTCTTTCGTTTGTTCGCCATTTCGTTCGCGCCTTCGTTCGTTCGTTTGTTTTTTCGTTCGATCATTCGTTATTTCTATCGCACTCTTGTTCGTTCCTTACTTCATTCATTCGTTCGTTCGTTCGTTCGTTTGTTCGTTCAATCTTTCGTTCGTTCCTTATTTCTTTCGTTCGTTTGTTCATTATTTCGTTTGATCGATCGTTCATCCATAATTTCGTTTCTTCTTTAATTCGTTCCTTCGTTCTTTTGTTCCTTCGTTATTTTGTTCGATCGTTATTTCGTTCGTTCGTTATTTCATTCGTTATTTCGTTCGTTCGTTATTTCATTCGTTCTTTCGTTCGATCTTCTTTTTCGTTCGTTCGTTATTTCCTTCGTTGTTTCGTTCGTTCGTTATTTCATTCGTTCTTTCGTTCGTTCTTCTTTTTCGTTCGTTCGTTATTTCGTTCGTTCGTTATTTCGTTCATCCGGACATTATGTCGTTCGTTCGATCATTCTTTCGTTCATTCGTTATTTCGTTCATTCGTTATTTTGTTCGATCGTTATTTCGTTCGTTCGTTATTTCATTCGTTCTTTCGTCCGTTCTTCTTTTTCGTTCGTTCGTTATTTCGTTCGTCGATCGTTATTTCGTTCATTCGTTCGTACGTTCGTTCGTTATTTCGTTCGTCCGGTCATTATGTCGTTCGTTCGATCATTCTTTCGTTCATTCGTTATTTCGTTCATTCGTTATTTATTTCGTTCGTTCCTTCATAATTTCGTTCGTTTGTTCGTTCTTTCGTCATTTCCTTCGTTCGTTCGTCATTTCGTTTGTTCGTCATTTCGTTCGTTCGTTGGTCATTTCGTTCGTTCGTTGGTCATTTAATTCGTTCATCATTTCGTTCGTTCGTTGGTCATTTCGTTCGTTCGTTGGTCATTGCGTTCGTTCGTTGTTTCGTTATTTCGTGCGTTTGTTCGTTCGTTCGTTGTTTCGTTCGTTCAATATTTCGTTCGTTCGATCGTTCGTTATTTCGTTCGTTCGACCGGTCGTTATTTGGTTTGTTCGTTATTTCGTTCGATTGTTCGTTCTTTCGTTCATTCTTTCATTCATTCATTATTTCGTTCCTGATTTAGTTCGTTATTTCGTTGGGTCGTTCATTATGTCGTTCGTTCGTTTGTTATTTCATTCGTTCTTGATTTCATTCGTTCGTTCGTCCGTTATTTCGTTCGTTCATTCATTATTTCTTTCGATCATTCATTATTTCGTTCGTTCGTTCATTCATTCGTTATATCGTTCGTTCGTTCGTTTGTTCATTTGTTTTTCGTTCGTTCGTTCGTTCATTCGCTCCTTTTTTCATCCATTCATTCGTTCGTTCGTTCGATATTTCGTTCGTTCTTTCGTTCATTTGTTATTTCGTTCGTTTGTTCGTTATTTCCCTCGTTATTTCGTCTTTCGTTCGTTCTTTCGTTATTTCTTTCGTTCGTTCGTTATTTCGTTCGTTCATTTGCTCAGTCATTCTTTCGTCCATTGTGTATTCCGTTCGTTCGTTATTTCGTTCCTTCGCTTGTTCGTTCGTTATTTCGTTCGTTCGTTATTTCATTCGTTCGTTATATCGTTTGTTCGTTCGTTTTTTCTTTCGTTCGTTCGTTATTTCGTTTGTTCGTTCATTCGTTCGTTCGTTCATTCTTTCGTGCGTTCGCCATTTCGTTCGCGCCTTCGTTTGTTCGTTCATTATTTCGTTTGATCGATCGTTCATCCATAATTTCGTTTCTTCGTTAATTCGTTCCTTCGTTCTTTCGTTCATTCGTTATATTTTTGGATCGTTATTTCGTTCGTTCGTTATTTCATTCGTTCTTTCGTTCGTTCTTCTTTTTCGTTCGTTCTTTCGTTCGTTCTTCTTTTTCGTTCGTTCTTCTTTTTCGTTCGTTCGTTATTTCGTTCGTTCGCTCGTTATTTCGTTCATTCGTTCGTACGTTCGTTCGTTATTTCGTTCGTCCGGTCATTATGTCGTTCATTCGATCATTCTTTCGTTCATTCGTTATTTTGTTCGATCGTTATTTCGTTCGTTCGTTATTTCATTCGTTATTTCGTTCGTTCCTCTTTTTCGTTCGTTGGTTATTTCGTTCGTCGCTCGTTATTTCGTTCATTCGTTCGTACGTTCGTTCGTTATTTCGTTCGTCCGGTCATTATGTCGTTCGTTCGATCATTCTTTCGTTCATTCGTTATTTCGTTCGTTCGTTCGTTCCTTCATAATTTCGTTCGTTTGTTCGTTCGTTCGTCATTTCTTTCGTTCGTTCGTCATTTCGTTCGTTCGTTTGTTCATTTCATTCGTTCATCATTTCGTTCGTTCGTCGGTCATTTCGTTCGTTCGTTGGTCATTGCGTTCGTTCGTTGTTTCGTTATTTCGTGCGTTTGTTCGTTCGTTCGTTGTTTCGTTCGTTCATTATTTCGTTCGTTCGATCGTTCGTTATTTCGTTCGTTCGACAGGTCGTTATTTCGTTTGTTCGTTATTTCGTTCGATTGTTCGTTCTTTCGTTCATTCTTTCGTTCATTCGTTATTTCGTTCGTTTATTCCTTGTTTTTTTCGTTCGTTCGTTCATTCATTCATTATCTCGTTCTTGATTTCGTTCGTTAATTCGTTCGTTCGTTATTTCGTTCGGTAGTTCGTTATGTCGTTCGTTCGTCCGTTATTTAGTTCATTCGTTCATTCATTTGTTATATCGTTCGTTTGTTCGTTTGTTCATTTGTTTTTCGTTCGTTCGATCGGTCTTTCGTTCTTTCGTTCGTTCGTTCGTTCGTTTTTCTTTCGTTCGTTCATTCAATGTTTCGTTCGTTCATTCATTATTTCGTTCGTTGATTCGTTCGTTATATCGTTATTTCGATTGTTCGTTCGTTATTTAGTTATTTCGATCGTTCTTTCGTTATTTCGTTCGTTTTTTCGTTCATTCTTTTGTCTTTCGTTCGGTATATCGTTCTTTTTTTCTTTCGGCCTTTCATTCGTTATTTCATTTGTTCGTTCGTTCATTCTTTCGCTATTTAATTCGTTAGATCGCTTGTTATTTCGTTCATTCCTTCGTTCTTTCGTTATTTCTTTCGTTCGTTCGTTCTTTCGTTATTTCGTTCGTTCGTTCGTTCGTCCGTTCGTTCATTATTTCGTTCGCTCATTCGTTATGTCGTTCGTTCATTCACTATTTCGTTCGTTCGTTCATTCGTTCGTTATATCGTTCGTTCATTTGTTTGTTCATTTGTTTTTCGTTCGTTCGTTATTTCATTCGGCTGTTCGTTATTTTATTCCTTTGTTCGTTATTTCATGCGTTTGTCCGTTTGTTCATTCGCTCCTTATTTCATTCATTCATTCGTTCGTTCGTTCGTTCGATATTTCGTTCGTTCGTTCGATATTTCGTTCGTTCGTTCTATATTTCGTTCGCTCTTTCGTTCGTTTGTTCTTTCTTTCGTTTGTTCGCTATTTCATTCTTTTGTCAGTTCGTTCGTTATTTCGTTCGATCGTTCTTAAGTTCCTTCGTTCGTTCGTTCGTTCGTTCGTTTTTCGTTCGTTCGTTATTTCGTTCGTTCATTCATTTCGTTCGTTCATTCGTTCGTTATATCGTTCGTTATTTCGTTTGTTCGTTCGTTCATTCTTTCGCTATTTAGTTCGTTATTTCGCTCGTTATTTCGTTCATTCGTTCGTTCTTTCGTTATTTCGTTCGTTCGGTCGATTGTTACTTTGTTTGTTCGTTCCTTCTTTAGATCGTTCTTTATTTCGTTCGTTCGTTATTTCATTCGTTTGTCCATTCGTTCATTCTCTCCTTATTTAGCTCGTTCATTCGTTCGTTCGTCCGTTTGAATTTCGTTCGGTTGTTCTTTCGTTCATTTGTCATTTCGTTCGTTTGTCATTTCGTTCGTTTGTTCGTTATTTCATTCGTTTGTCCGTTCGTTCGCTTGTTCGTTCGTTCGTCCGTTCGTTCATTATTTCGTTCGCTCGTTCGTTATGTCGTTCGTTCGTCCGTTATTTCGTTCGTTCGTTCGTTCATGCATTATTTCGTTCGTTCATTCATTATTTCGTTCGTTCGTTCATTCGTTCGTTATATCGTTCGTTCGGTCGTTTGTTCATTTGTTTTTCGTTCGTTCGTTATTTCATTCGTTTGTTCGTTATTTCATTCGTTTGTCCGTTCGTTCATTTGCTCCTTATTTCATTCATTCGTTCGTTCGATATTTCGTTCGTTCTTTCGTTCGTTTGTTATTTCGTTCGTTTGTTCGTTATTTCATTCATTTGTCCGTTCGTTCGTTATTTCGTTCGATCGTTCTTTCGTTCTTTCGTTCGTTCGTTCGTTCGTTCGTTTTTCGTTCGATCGTTATTTCGTTCGTTCATTCATTGTTTCGTTCGTTCATTCATTATTTCATTCGTTTATTCGTATGTTATATCGTTCGTTCTTTCGTTTGTTCATTTGTTTTTTCATTCTTTCGTTCGTTATTTCGTTTCTTCGTTCGTTCATTCGTTCGCTATTTAGTTCGTTATTTCGCTCGTTATTTCGTTCATTCGTTCGTTCTTTCGTTATTTCTTTCGTTCGTTTGTTATTTCGTTCGTTCGTTATTTCATTCGTTCGTTATTTCGTTCGTTCAATCTTTCGTTCGTTCCTTATTTCATTCATTCGTTCGTTAGTTCAATCTTTCGTTCTTTCCTTATTTCTTTCGTTCGTTCGTTCCTTATTTCGTTCGTTCATTATTTCGTTTGATCGATCGTTCATCCATAATTTCGTTCGTTCGTTTCTTCGTTAATTCGTTCCTTCGTTCTTTCGTTCATTCGTTATTTTGTTCGATGGTTATTTCGTTCGTTCGTTATTTCATTCGTTCTTTCGTTCGTTCTTCTTTTTCGTTCGTCCGGTCATTATGTAGTTCGTTCGATCATTCTTTCGTATATTCGTTATTTCGTTCGTTCGTTCGTTATTTCGTTCGTTCGTTCGTTATTTAGTTTGTTCGTTTGGTGTATCGTCAGTTCGGTCGTTCATTCGTTCGTTATTTCGTTCGTTCCTTCATAATTTCGTTCGTTTTTTCGTTCGTTCGTCATTTCGTTCGTTCGTTGGTCATTTCATTCGTTCATCATTTCGTTCGTTCGTCGGTCATTTCGTTCGATCCTTGGTCATTGCGTTCGTTCGTTGTTTCGTTATTTCGCGCGTTTGTTCGTTCCTTCGTTGTTTCGTTCGTTCATTATTTCGTTCGTTCGATCGTTCGTTATTTCGTTCGTTCGACCGGTCGTTATTTCGTTTGTTTATTCCTTGGTTTTTTCGTTCGTTCGTTCATTCATTCATTATCTCGTTCCTGATTTCGTTCGTTAATTCATTCGTTCGTTATTTCGTTGGGTCGTTCGTTATGTCGTTCGTTCGTTCGTTATTTCATTCGTTGTTGAATTCATTCGTTCGTTTGTCCGTTATTTCGTTCGTTCATTCATTATCTCTTTCGTTCATTCATTATTTCGTTCGTTCGTTCATTCATTCGTTGTATCGTTCGTTCGTTCGTTTGTTCATTTGTTTTTCGTTCGTTCGATCGGTCTTTCGTTCTTTCGTTCGTTCGTTCGTTTTTCGTTCGTTCGTTCATTCATTGTTTCGTTCGTTCATTCATTATTTCGTTCGTTCATTCGTTCGTTATATCGTTATTTCGTTTGTTCGTTCGTTCATTCTTTTGTCTTTCGTTCGTAATATCTTTCTTTTTTTCTTTCGGCCTTTCATTCGTTATTTCGTTTGTTCGTTCGTTCATTCTTTCGCTATTTAGTTCGTTATTTCGCTTGTTATTTCGTTCATTCCTTCGTTCCTTCGTTATTTCTTTCGTTCGTTCGTTATTTCGTTTGTTCTTTCTTTCGTTTGTTCGTTCGTTATTTCGTTCGTTCGTTCGTCCGTTCGTTCATTATTTCGTTCGCTCATTCGTTATGTCGTTCGTTCATTCACTATTTCGTTCGTTCGTTCATTCGTTCGTTATATCGTTCGTTCGTTTGTTTGTTCATTTGTTTTTCGTTTGTTCGTTATTTCGTTTGTTCGTTCGTTCATTCTTTCGCTATATAGTTCGTTATTTCGCTCATTATTTCGTTCATTCGTTCGTTCTTTCGTTATTTCTTTCGTTCGTTCGTTATTTCGTTCGTTCATTTGCTCGGTCATTCTTTCGTCCATTGTGTATTCCGTTCGTTCGTTATTTCGTTCCTTCGTTTGTTCGTTCGTTATTTCGTTCTTTCGTTATTTCGTTCGTTCGGTCGACTGTTATTTTGTTTGTTCGTTCCTTCTTTAGATCGTTCGTTATTTCGTTCGTTCGTTATTTCATTCGTTTGTCCGTTCGTTCATTCTCTCCTTATTTCATTCATTCATTCGTTCGTTCGTTCAATCTTTCGTTCGTTCGTTCGTCCGTTCGATATTTCGTTCGGTTGTTCTTTCGTTCGTTTGTCATTTCGTTCGTTTGTTCGTTATTTCATTTGTTTGTCCGGTCGTTCGTTTGTTCGTTCGTTCGTCCGTTCGTTCATTATTTCGTTCGCTCGTTCGTTATGTCGTTCGTTCGTCCGTTATTTCGTTCGTTCGTTCATTCATTATTTCGTTCGTTCATTCATTATTTCGCTCGTTCGTTCATTCGTTCGTTATATCGTTCGTTCGTTCGTTCGTTTGTTCATTTGTTTTTCGTTCGTTCGTTATTTCATTCGTTTGTTCGTTATTTCATTCGTTTGTCCGTTCGTTCATTTGCTCCTTATTTCATTCATTCATTCGTTCGTTCGTTCGTTCTTTCGTTCGTTTGTTATTTCGTTCGTTTGTTATTTCGTTCGTTTGTTCGTTATTTCATTCATTTGTCCGTTCGTTCGTTATTTCGTTCGATCGTTCTTTCGTTCTTTCGTTCGTTCGTTCGTTCGTTTTTCGTTCGATCGTTATTCCGTTCGTTCATTCATTGTTTCGTTCGTTCATTCATTATTTCGGTCGTTTATTCGTATGTTATATCAATCGTTCTTTCGTTTGTTCATTTGTTTTTTTCATTCTTTCGTTCGTTATTTCGTTTGTTCGTTCGTTATTTATTTATTTCGATCGTTCTATCGTTATTTCATTCGTTTTTTCGTTCATTCTTTTGTCTTTCGTTCGTTCCTTCGTTCTTTTTCTCTTTCGGCCTTTCATTCGTTATTTCGTTTGTTCGTTCGTTCATTCGCTATTTAGTTCGTTATTTCGCTCGTTATTTCGTTCATTCGTTCGTTCTTTCATTATTTCTTTCGTTCGATCGTTATATCGTTCGTTCATTTGCTCAGTCATTCTTTCGTCCATTGTGTATTCCGTTCGTTCGTTATTTCGTTCCTTCGATTGTTCGTTCGTTATTTCGTTCGTTCGTTATTTCATTCGTTCGTTATTTCGTTTGTTCGTTCGTTTTTTCTTTCGTTCGTTCGTTATTTCGTTTATTCGTTCATTCGTTCGTTCGTTCATTCATTGTAATTACTTTCGTTCGTTCGCCCTTTCGTTCGCGCCTTTGTTCGTTCGATCATTCGTTATTTCGTTCACACTCTTGTTCGTTCCTTATTTCATTCATTCGTTCGTTCGTTCGTTGAATCTTTCGTTCGTTGAATCTTTCGTTCGTTCAATCTTTCGTTCGTTCAATCTTTCGTTCGTTCAATCTTTCATTCGTTCCTTATTTCATTCGTTCGTTCGTTGAATCTTTCGTTCGTTCCTTATTTCTTTCGTTCATTCGTTCCTTATTTCGTTCGTTCATTATTTCGTTCGATCGATCGTTCATCCACAATTTCGTTCGTTCCTTTCTTCGTCAATTCGTTCCTTCGTTCTTTCGTTCATTCGTTATTTTGTTCGATGGTTATTTCGTTCGTTCGTTATTTCATTCGTTCTTTCGTTCGTTCTTCTTTTTCGTTCGTTCGTTATTTCGTTCGTCCGGTCATTATGTCGTTCGTTCGATCATTCTTTCGTTCATTCGTTATTTCGTTCGTTCGTTCGTTCGTTATTTAGTTTGTTCGTTCGGTGTATCGTTAGTTCGGTCGTTCATTCGTTCGTTATTTCGTTCGACCCTTCATAATTTCGTTCGTTATTTCGTTCGTTCGTCATTTCGTTCGTTCGTCATTTCGTTCGTTCGTCATTTCGTTCGTTCGTTGGTCATTTCATTCGTTCATCATTTCGTTCGTTCGTTGGTCATTTCGTTCGTTCGTTGGTCATTGCGTTCGTTCGTTGTTTCGTTATTTCGTGCGTTTGTTCGTTCGTTCGTTGTTTCGTTCGTTCATTATTTCGTTCGTTCGATCGTTCGTTATTTCTTTCGTTCGACCGGTCGTTATTTCGTTCGATTGTTCGTACTTTCGTTCATTCTTTCGTTCATTCGTTATTTCGTTCGTTTATTCATTGTGTTTGTTCGTTCGTTCGTTCATTCATTCATTATTTCGTTCCTGATTTCGTTCGTTTTTTCGTTCATTCTTTTGTCTTTCGTTCGTTATATCGTTCTTTTTTTCTTTCGGCCTTTCATTCGTTATTTCGTTTGTTCGTTCGTTCATTCTTTCGATATTTAGTTCGTTATTTCGCTTGTTATTTCGTTCATTCGTTCGTTCGTTCAATCTTTCGTTCGTTCGTTCGTCCATTCGATATTTCGTTCGGTTGTTCTTTCGTTCGTTTGTCATTTCGTTCGTTTGTTCGTTATTTCATTCGTTTGTCCGGTCGTTCGTTTCTTCGTTCGTTCGTCCGTTCGTTCATTATTTCGTTCGCTCGTTCGTTATGTCGTTCGTTCGTCCGTTATTTCGTTCGTTCATTCATTATTTCGTTCGTTTATTCATTATTTCGTTCGTTCATTCGTTCGTTATATCGTTCGTTCGTTCGTTTGTTCATTTGTTTTTCGTTCGTTCGATATTTCGTTCGTTCTTTCGTTCGTTTGTTATTTCGTTCGTTTGTTCGTTATTTCATTCATTTGTCCGTTCGTTCGTTATTTCGTTCGATCGTTCTTTCCTTCTTTCGTTCGTTCGTTCGTTCGTTCGTTTTTCGTTCGATCGTTATTTCGTTCGTTCATTCATTGTTTCGTTCGTTCATTCATTATTTCGTTCGTTTATTCGTATGTTATATCGTTCGTTCATTCGTTTGTTCATTTGTTTTTTCATTCTTTCGTTCGTTATTTCGATCGTTCTTTCGTTATTTCGTTCGTTTTTTCGTTCATTCTTTTGTCTTTCGTTCGTTATATCGTTCTTTTTTTCTTTCGGCCTTTCATTCGTTATTTCGTTCATTCGTTCGTTCGTTCGTTATTTCGTTCGTTCGTTCGTTCGTCCGTTCGTTCATTATTTCGTTCGCTCATTCGTTATGTCATTCGTTCATTCACTATTTCGTTCGTTCATTCGTTCGTTATATCGTTCGTTCGTTTGTTTGTTCATTTGTTTTTCGTTCGTTCGTTATTTCATTCGTTTGTTCGTTATTTTATTCGTTTGTTCGTTATTTCATGCGTTTGTCCGTTTGTTCATTCGCTCCTTATTTCATTCATTCATTCGTTCTTTCGTTCGTTCGATATTTCGTTCGTTCTTTCGTTCGTTTGTTATTTCTTTCGTTTGTTCGTTATTTCATTCTTTTGTCCGTTCGTTCGTTATTTCGTTCGATCGTTCTTTCGTTCCTTCGTTCGTTTGTTCGTTCGTTTTTCGTTCGTTCGTTATTTCGTTCGTTCATTCATTGTTTCGTTCGCTCATTCATTATTTCGTTCGTTCATTCGTTCTTTATGTCGTTCGTTATTTCGTTTGTTCGTTCGTTCATTCTTTCGCTATTTAGTTCGTTATTTCGCTCGTTATTTCGTTCATTCGTTCGTTCTTTCGTTATTTCCTTCGTTCGTTCGGTATTTCGTTCGTTCATTTGCTCAGTCATTCTTTCGTCCATTGTGTATTCCGTTCTTTCGTTATTTCGTTCCTTCGTTTGTTCGTTCGTTATTTCGTTCGTTCGTTCGTTTGTTCATTTGTTTTTCGTTCGTTATTTCATTCGTTTGTTCGTTATTTCATTCGTTTGTCCGTTCGTTCATTTGCTCCTTATTTCATTCATTCATTCGTTCGTTCGTTCGTTCGATATTTCGTTCGTTCTTTCGTTCGTTTGTTATTTCGTTCGTTTGTTCGTTATTTCATTCATCTGTCGGTTCGTTCGTTATTTCGTTCGTTCGTCCGTCTGTTCTTTTGTTTTTCGTTCGTTCGTTATTTCATCTGTTTGTTCGTTATTTTATTCGTTTGTTCGTTATTTCATGCGTTTGTCCGTTTGTTCATTCGCTCCTTATTTCATTCATTCATTCGTTCGTTCGTTCGTTCGATATTTTGTTCGTTCTTTCGTTCGTTTGTTATTTCTTTCGTTTGTTCGTTATTTCATTCTTTTGTCCGTTCGTTCGTTATTTCGTTCGATCGTTCTTTCGTTCCTTCGTTCGTTCGTTCGTTCGTTTTTCGTTCGTTCGTTATTTCGTTCGTTCATTCATTGTTTCGTTCGTTCATTCATTATTTCGTTCGTTCATTCGTTCTTTATGTCGTTCGTTATTTCGTTTGTTCGTTCGTTCATTCTTTCGCTATTTAGTTCGTTATTTCGCTCGTTATTTTGTTCATTCGTTCGTTCTTTCGTTATTTCCTTCGTTCGTTCGGTATTTCGTTCGTTCATTTGCTCAGTCTTTCTTTCGTCCATTGTCTATTCCGTTCGTTCGTTATTTCGTTCCTTCGTTTGTTCGTTCGTTATTTCGTTCGTTCGTTCGTTTGTTCATTTGTTTTTCGTTCGTTATTTCATTCGTTTGTTCGTTATTTCATTCGTTTGTCCGTTCGTTCATTTGCTCCTTATTTCATTCATTCATTCGTCCGTTCGTTCGTTCGATATTTCGTTCGTTCTTTCGTTCGTTTGTTATTTCGTTCGTTTGTTCGTTATTTCATTCATTTGTCCGTTCGTTCGTTATTTCGTTCGGTCGTTCGTTCGTTTTTCGTTCGATCGTTATTTCGTTCGTTCATTCATTGTTTCGTTCGGTCATTCATTATTTCGTTCGTTCATTCATTATTTCGTTCGTTTATTCGTATGTTATATCGTTCGTTCTTTCGTTCGTTATTTCGTTTGTTCGTTCGTTATTTAGTTATTTCGATTCATTCATTCGTTCGTTCGTTCGATATTTCGTTCGTTCTTTCGTTCATTTGTTATTTCGTTCGTTTGTTCGTTATTTCCGTCGTTATTTCGTCTTTCGTTCGTTCATTCATTATTTCGTTCGTTCGTTCATTCGTTCGTTATATCGTTCGTTCGTTCGTTTGTTCATTCGCACGTTTGTTATTTCGCACGTTATTTCGTTCATTCTTTCGTTCTTTCGTTATTTCTTTCGTTCGTTCGTTATTTCGTTCGTTCATTTGCTCAGTCATTCTTTCGTCCATTGTGTATTCCGTTCGTTCGTTATTTCGTTCCTTCGTTTGTTCATTCGTTATTTCGTTCGTTCGTTATTTCATTCGTGCTTTCGTTCGTTCTTCTTTTTCGTTCGTTCGTTGTTTCGTTCGTTCGTTCATTCATTCATTATTTCGTTCCTGATTTCGTTCGTTATTTCGTTGGGTCGTTCGTTATGTCGTTCGTTCGTTTGTTATTTCATTCCTTCTTGATTTCATTCGTTCGTTCGTCCGTTATTTCGTTCGTTCATTCATTATTTCTTTCGTACATTCATTTCGTTCGTTCGTTCATTCATTCGTTATATCGTTCGTTCGTTCGTTTGTTCATTTGATTTTCGTTCGTTGTGTTCGTTCATTCGCTCCTTATTTCATCCATTCATTCGTTCGTTCGTTCGATATTTCGTTCTTTCTTTCGTTCATTTGTTATTTCGTTCGTTTGTTCGTTATTTCCCTCGTTATTTCGTCTTTCGTTCGTTCTTTCGTTATTTCTTTCGTCGTTCGTTATTTCGTTCGTTCATTTTCTCAGTCATTCTTTCGTCCATTGTGTATTCCATTCTTTCGTTATTTCGTTCCTTCGTTTGTTCGTTCGTTATTTCGTTCGTTGGTTATTTCATTCGTTCGTTATTTCGTTTGTTCGTTCGTTTTTTCTTTCGTTCGTTCGTTATTTCGTTTGTTCGTTCATTCGTTCGTTCGTTCATTCTTTCGTTTGTTCGCCATTTCGTTCGCGCCTTCGTTCGTTCGTTTGTTTTTTCGTTCGATCATTCGTTATTTCTATCGCACTCTTGTTCGTTCCTTACTTCATTCATTCGTTCGTTCGTTCGTTCGTTTGTTCGTTCAATCTTTCGTTCGTTCCTTATTTCTTTCGTTCGTTTGTTCATTATTTCGTTTGATCGATCGTTCATCCATAATTTCGTTTCTTCTTTAATTCGTTCCTTCGTTCTTTTGTTCCTTCGTTATTTTGTTCGATCGTTATTTCGTTCGTTCGTTATTTCATTCGTTATTTCGTTCGTTCGTTATTTCATTCGTTCTTTCGTTCGATCTTCTTTTTCGTTCGTTCGTTATTTCCTTCGTTGTTTCGTTCGTTCGTTATTTCATTCGTTCTTTCGTTCGTTCTTCTTTTTCGTTCGTTCGTTATTTCGTTCGTTCGTTATTTCGTTCATCCGGACATTATGTCGTTCGTTCGATCATTCTTTCGTTCATTCGTTATTTCGTTCATTCGTTATTTTGTTCGATCGTTATTTCGTTCGTTCGTTATTTCATTCGTTCTTTCGTCCGTTCTTCTTTTTCGTTCGTTCGTTATTTCGTTCGTCGATCGTTATTTCGTTCATTCGTTCGTACGTTCGTTCGTTATTTCGTTCGTCCGGTCATTATGTCGTTCGTTCGATCATTCTTTCGTTCATTCGTTATTTCGTTCATTCGTTATTTATTTCGTTCGTTCCTTCATAATTTCGTTCGTTTGTTCGTTCTTTCGTCATTTCCTTCGTTCGTTCGTCATTTCGTTTGTTCGTCATTTCGTTCGTTCGTTGGTCATTTCGTTCGTTCGTTGGTCATTTAATTCGTTCATCATTTCGTTCGTTCGTTGGTCATTTCGTCTTTCGTTCGTTCTTTCGTTATTTCTTTCGTTCGTTCGTTATGTCGTTCGTTCAATTGCTCAGTCATTCTTTCGTCCATTGTGTATTCCGTTCGTTCGTTATTTCGTTCCTTCGTTTGTTCGTTCGTTATTTCGTTCGTTCGTTATTTCATTCGTTCGTTATTTCGTTTGTTCGTTCATTCGTTCGTTCGTTCATTCTTTCTTTCGTTCGCCATTTCGTTCGCGCCTTCGTTCGTTCGTTTGTTTTTTCGTTCGATCATTCGTTATTTCTATCACACTCTTGTTCATTCCTTATTTCATTCGTTCGTTCGTTCGTTCGTTCGTTTGATCGGTCGTTCATCCATAATTTCGTTTCTTCGTTAATTCGTTCCTTCGTTCTTTCGTTCATTCGTTATTTTGTTCGATCGTTATTTCGTTCGTTCGTTATTTCATTGGTTCTTTCGTTCGTTCGTTATTTCATTCGTTCTTTCGTTCGTTCTTCTTTTTCGTTCGTTCGTTATTTCGTTCGTTCGCTCCTTATTTCGTTCATTCGTTCGTACGTTCGTTCGTTATTTCGTTCGTCCGGTCATTATCGTTCGTTCGATCATTCTTTCGTTCATTCGTTATTTCGTTCATTCGTTATTTTGTTCGATCGTTATTTCGTTCGTTCGCTATTTCATTCGTTCTTTCGTTCGTTCTTCTTTTTCGTTCTTTCGTTATTTCGTTCGTTTTTTCGTTCGTTCTTCTTTTTCGTTTGTTCGTTATTTCCCTCGTTATTTCGTCTTTCGTTCGTTCTTTCGTTATTTCATTCGTTCGTTATTTCGTTTGATCGTTCGTTTTTTCATTCGTTCGTTCGTTATTTCGTTTGTTCGTTCATTCGTTCGTTCGTTCATTCTTTCGTTCGTTCGCCATTTCGTTCGCGCCTTCGTTCGTTCGTTTGTTTTTTCGTTCGTTCTTTATATCGTTTGATCGATCGTTCATCCATAATTTCGTTTCTTCGTTAATTCGTTCCTTCGTTATTTCGTTCATTCGTTATTTTGTTCGATCGTTATTTCGTTCGTTCGTTATTTCATTCGTTCCTTCGTTCGTTCTTCTTTTTCGTTCGTTCGTTATTTCATTCGTTCTTTCGTTCGTTCTTCTTTTTCGTTCGTTCGCTCGTTATTTCGTTCATTCGTTCGTACGTTCGATTTATTATTTCGTTCGTCCGGTCATTATGTCGTTCGTTCGATCATTCTTTCGTTCATTCGTTATTTCGTTCATTCGTTCGTACGTTCGTTTGTTATTTCGTTCGTCCGGTCATTATGTCGTTCGTTCGATCATTCTTTCGTTCATTCGTTATTTCGTTCATTCGTTATTTTGTTCGATCGTTATTTCGTTCGTTCGTTATTTCATTCGTTCTTTCGTTCGTTCTTCTTTTTCGTTCGTTCGTTATTTCGTTCGACGCTCGTTATTTCGTTCATTCGTTCGTACGTTCGTTCGTTATTTCGTTCGTCCGGTCATTATGTCGTTCCTTCGATCATTCTTTTTTTCATTCGTTATTTCGTTCGTTCGTTCGTTCGTCGGTCATTTCGTTCGTTCGTTGGTCATTGCGTTCGTTCGTTGTTTCGTTATTTCGTGCGTTTGTTCGTTCGTTCGTTGTTTCGTTCGTTTATTATTTTGTTCGTTCGATCGATCGTTATTTCGTTCGTTCGACCTTTCGTTATTTCGTTTGTTCGTAATTTCGTTCGATTGTTCGTTCTTTCGTTCATTCTTTCGTTCATTCGTTATTTCATTCGTGTATTCCTTGGTTTTTTTGTTCGTTCGTTCGTTATTTCATTCGTTCATGATTTCATTCGTTCGTTCGTCCGTTATTTCGTTCGTTCATTCATTATTTCTTTCGTTCATTCATTATTTCGTTCGTTTGTTCATTCATTCGTTATATCGTTCGTTCGTTCGTTTGTTCATTTGTTTTTCGTTCGTTCGATCGGTCTTTCGTTCTTTCGTTCCTTTTTCGTTCGTTCGTTCATTCATTGTTTCGTTCGTTCATTCATTATTTCGTTCGTTCATTCGTTCGTTATATCGTTATTTCGTTTGTTCGTTCGTTATTTAGTTATTTCGATCGTTCTTTCGTTATTTCATTTGTTCGTTCGTTCATACTTTCGCTATTTAGTTCGTGATTTCGCTTGTTATCTCGTTCATTCGTTCGTTCTTTCGTTATTTCTTTCGTTCGTTCGTTATTTCGTTCGTGCTTTCTTTCGTTCGTTCATTCGTTCGTTCGTTATTTCGTTCGTTCGTTCGTTCGTCTGTTCGTTCATTATTTCGTTCGCTCATTCGTTATGTCGTTTGTTCATTCACTATTTCGTTCGTTCGTTCATTCGTTCGTTATATCGTTCGTTCGTTTGTTTGTTCATTTGTTTTTCGTTCGTTCGTTATTTCATTCGTTTGATCGTTATTTCATGCGTTTGTCCGTTTGTTCATTCGCTCCATATTTCATTCATTCATTCGTTCGTTCGTTCGTTCGATATTTCGTTCGTTCTTTCGTTCGTTTGTTATTTCTTTCTTTTGTTCGTTATTTCATTCTTTTGTCCGTTCGTTCGTTATTTCGTTCGATCGTTCTTTCGTTCCTTCGTTCGTTTGTTCGTTCGTTTTCCGTTCGTTATTTCGTTCGTTCATTCATTGTTTCGTTTGTTCATTCATTATTTCGTTCGTTCATTCGTACGTTATATCGTTCGTTATTTCGTTTGTTCGTTCGTTCATTCTTTCGCTATTTAGTTCGTTATTTCGCTCGTTATTTCGTTCATTCGTTCGTCCTTTCGTTATTTCCTTCGTTCGTTCGTTATTTCGTTCGTTCATTTGCTCAGTCATTCTTTCGTTTATTGTGTATTCCGTTCGTTCGTTATTTCGTTCCTTCGTTTGTTCGTTCGTTATTTCGTTCTTTCGTTATTTCGTTCGTTCGGTCGATTGTTATTTTGTTTGTTCGTTCCTTCTTTAGATCGTTCGTTATTTCGTTCGTTCGTTATTTCATTCGTTTGTCCGTTCGTTCATTCTCTCCTTATTTCAGTCATTCATTCGTTCGTTCGTTCAATCTTTCGTCTGTTCTATATTTCGTTCGGTTGTTCTTTCGTTCGTTTGTCATTTCGTTCGTTTGTTCGTTATTTCATTCGTTTGTCCGGTCGTTCGTTTGTTCGTTCGTTCGTCCGTTCGTTCATTATTTCGTTCGCCCATTCGTTATGTCGTTCGTTCGTCCGTTATTTCGTTCGTTCGTTCATTCATTATTTCGTTCGTTCGTTCATTCGTTCGTTATATCGTTCGTTCGTTCGTTTGTTCATTTGTTTTTCCTTTGTTCGTCATTTCATTCGTTTGTCCGTTCGTTCATTTGCTCCTTATTTCATTCATTCATTCGTTCGTTCGTTCATTCGATATTTCTTTCGTTCTTTCGTTCGTTTGTTATTTCGTTCGTTTGTTCGTTATTTCATTCATTTGTCCGTTCGTTCGTTATTTCGTTCGATCGTTCTTTCGTTCTTTCGTTCGTTCGTTCGTTCGTACGTTCGTTTTTCGTTCGATCGTTATTTCGTTCGTTCATTCATTGTTTCGTTCGTTCATTCATTATTTCGTTCGTTTATTCGTATGTTATATCGTTCGTTCTTTCGTTTGTTCATTTGTTTTTTCATTCTTTCGTTCGTTATTTCGTTTGTTCGTTCGTTATTTAGTTATTTCGATCGTTCTTTTGTTATTTCATTCGTTTTTCGTTCATTCTTTTGTCTTTCGTTCGTTATATCGTTCTTTTTCTCTTTCGTCCATTGTGTATTCCGTTCGTTCGTTATTTCGTTCCTTCGTTTGTTCGTTCGTTATTTCGTTCGTTCGTTATTTCATTCGTTCGTTATTTCGTTCCTTCGTTTGTCCGTTCGTTATTTCGTTCGTTCGTTATTTCATTCGTTCGTTATTTCGTTTGTTCGTTCGTTTTTTCTTTCGTTCGTTCGTTATTTCGTTTATTCGTTCATTCGTTCGTTCGTTCGTTCATTCTTTCGTTCGTACGTTCATTCAATGTAATTTCTTTCGTTCGTTCGCCCATACGTTCGCGCCTTCATTCGTTCGTTTGTTTTTTCGTTCGATCATTCGTTATTTCGTTCACACTCTTGTTCGTTCCTTATTTCATTCATTTGTTCGTTCGTTCGTTCAATCTTTCGTTCGTTCAATCTTTCGTGCGTTCAATCTTTCGTTCGTTCGTTATTTCGTTCTTTCATTCGTCATTTAGTTTGTTCGTTCGCTGTATCGTTAGTTCGGTCGTTCATTCGTTCGTTATTTCGTTCGTTCCTTCATATTTTCGTTCGTTTTTTCGTTCGTTCGTCATTTCGTTCGTTCGTTGGTCATTTCATTCGTTCATCATTTCGTTCGTTCGTTGGTCATTTCGTTCGTTCGTTGGTCATTGCGTTCGTTCGTTGTTTCGTTATTTCGTGCGTTTGTTCGTTCGTTCGTTGTTTTGTTCGTTCATTATTTCGTTCGTTCGATCGTTCGTTATTTCGATCGTTCGACCGGTCGTTATTTCGTTTGTTCGATATTTCGTTCGATTGTTCGTTCTTTCGTTCATTCTTTCATTAATTCATTATTTCGTTCGTTTATTCATTGGTTTGTTCGTTTATTCGTATGTTATATCGTTCGTTCTTTCGTTTGTTCATTTGTTTTTCATTCTTTCGTTCGTTATTTCGTTTGTTCGTTCGTTATTTAGTTATTTCGATCGTTATTTCGTTATTTCATTCGTTCTTTCGTTCATTCTTTTGTCCATCGTTCGTTATATCGTTCTTTTTCTCTTTCGGCCTTTCATTCGTTCGCTATTTAGTTCGTTATTTCGCTCGTTATTTCGTTCATTCGTTCGTTCTTTCGTTATTTCGTTCCTTCGTTTGTTCGTTCGTTCGTTATTTCATTCGTTCGTTATTTCGTATGTTCGTTCGTTTTTTCTTTCGTTCGTTCGTTTTTTCTTTCGTTCGTTCGTTATTTCGTTTATTTGTTCATTCGTTCGTTCGTTCATTCTTTCGTTCGTTCGTTCATTCATTGTAATTTCTTTCGTTCGTTCGCCCTTTCGTTCGCGCCTTCGTTCGTTCGTTTGTTTTTTCGTTCGATCATTCGTTATTTCGTTCACACTCTTGTTCGTTCCTTATTTCATTCATTCGTTCGTTCGTTCGTTCAATCTTTCGTTCGTTCAATCTTTCGTTCGTTCCTTATTTCTTTCGTTCGTTCGTTCCTTATTTCGTTCGTTCATTTTTTCGTTTGATCGATCGTTCATCCATAAATTCGTTCGTTCGTTTCTTCGTTAATTCGTTCCTTCGTTCTTTCGTTCATTCGTTATTTTGTTCGATGGTTATTTCGTTCGTTCCTTATTTCATTCATTCGTTCGTTCCTTATTTCATTCATTCGTTCGTTCGTTCGTTCAATATTTCGTTCGTTCCTTATTTCTATCGTTCGTTCGTTCATTCCTTATTTCGTTCGTTTATTATTTCGTTTGATCGATCGTTCATCCATAATTTCGTTCGTTCGTTTCTTCGTTAATTCGTTCCTTCGTTCTTTCGTTCATTCGTTATTTTGTTCGATGGTTATTTCGTTCGTTCGTTTTTTCGTTCGTTCGTCATTTCGTTCGTTCGTCATTTCGTTCGTTCGTTGGTCATTTCATTCGTTCATCATTTCGTTCGTTCGTTGGTCATTTCGTTCGTTCGTTGGTCATTGCGTTCGTTCGTTGTTTCGTTATTTCGTGCGTTTGTTCGTTCGTTCGTTGTTTCGTTCGTTCATTATATCGTTCGTTCGATCGTTCGTTATTTCGATCGTTCGACCGGTCGTTATTTCGTTTGTTCGTTCATTCGTTCGTTCGTTCATTCTTTCTTTCGTTCGCCATTTCGTTCGCGCCTTCGTTCGTTCGTTTGTTTTTTCGTTCGATCATTCGTTATTTCTATCACACTCTTGTTCATTCCTTATTTCATTCGTTCGTTCGTTCGTTCGTTCGTTCGTTTAATGTTTCGTTCGTTCCTTATTTTTTTCGTTCGTTCGTTCATTATTTCGTTTGATCGGTCGTTCATCCATAATTTCGTTTCTTCGTTAATTCGTTCCTTCGTTCTTTCGTTCATTCGTTATTTTGTTCGATCGTTATTTCGTTCGTTCGTTATTTCATTGGTTCTTTCGTTCGTTCGTTATTTCATTCGTTCTTTCGTTCGTTCTTCTTTTTCGTTCGTTCGTTATTTCGTTCGTTCGCTCCTTATTTCGTTCATTCGTTCGTACGTTCGTTCGTTATTTCGTTCGTCCGGTCATTATCGTTCGTTCGATCATTCTTTCGTTCATTCGTTATTTCGTTCATTCGTTATTTTGTTCGATCGTTATTTCGTTCGTTCGCTATTTCATTCGTTCTTTCGTTCGTTCTTCTTTTTCGTTCTTTCGTTATTTCGTTCGTTTTTTCGTTCGTTCTTCTTTTTCGTTTGTTCGTTATTTCCCTCGTTATTTCGTCTTTCGTTCGTTCTTTCGTTATTTCATTCGTTCGTTATTTCGTTTGATCGTTCGTTTTTTCATTCGTTCGTTCGTTATTTCGTTTGTTCGTTCATTCGTTCGTTCGTTCATTCTTTCGTTCGTTCGCCATTTCGTTCGCGCCTTCGTTCGTTCGTTTGTTTTTTCGTTCGTTCTTTATATCGTTTGATCGATCGTTCATCCATAATTTCGTTTCTTCGTTAATTCGTTCCTTCGTTATTTCGTTCATTCGTTATTTTGTTCGATCGTTATTTCGTTCGTTCGTTATTTCATTCGTTCCTTCGTTCGTTCTTCTTTTTCGTTCGTTCGTTATTTCATTCGTTCTTTCGTTCGTTCTTCTTTTTCGTTCGTTCGCTCGTTATTTCGTTCATTCGTTCGTACGTTCGATTTATTATTTCGTTCGTCCGGTCATTATGTCGTTCGTTCGATCATTCTTTCGTTCATTCGTTATTTCGTTCATTCGTTCGTACGTTCGTTTGTTATTTCGTTCGTCCGGTCATTATGTCGTTCGTTCGATCATTCTTTCGTTCATTCGTTATTTCGTTCATTCGTTATTTTGTTCGATCGTTATTTAGTTCGTTCGTTATTTCATTCGTTCTTTCGTTCGTTCTTCTTTTTCGTTCGTTCGTTATTTCGTTCGACGCTCGTTATTTCGTTCATTCGTTCGTACGTTCGTTCGTTATTTCGTTCGTCCGGTCATTATGTCGTTCCTTCGATCATTCTTTCGTTCATTCGTTATTTCGTTCGTTCGTTCGTTCGTCGGTCATTTCGTTCGTTCGTTGGTCATTGCGTTCGTTCGTTGTTTCGTTATTTCGTGCGTTTGTTCGTTCGTTCGTTGTTTCGTTCGTTTATTATTTTGTTCGTTCGATCGTTCGTTATTTCGTTCGTTCGACCTTTCGTTATTTCGTTTGTTCGTAATTTCGTTCGATTGTTCGTTCTTTCGTTCATTCTTTCGTTCATTCGTTATTTCATTCGTGTATTCCTTGGTTTTTTTGTTCGTTCATTCGTTATTTCATTCGTTCTTGATTTCATTCGTTCGTTCGTCCGTTATTTCGTTCGTTCATTCATTATTTCTTTCGTTCATTCATTATTTCGTTCGTTTGTTCATTCATTCGTTATATCGTTCGTTCGTTCGTTTGTTCATTTGTTTTTCGTTCGTTCGATCGGTCTTTCGTTCTTTCGTTCCTTTTTCGTTCGTTCGTTCATTCATTGTTTCGTTCGTTCATTCATTATTTCGTTCGTTCATTCGTTCGTTATATCGTTATTTCGTTTGTTCGTTCGTTATTTAGTTATTTCGATCGTTCTTTCGTTATTTCATTTGTTCGTTCGTTCATACTTTCGCTATTTAGTTCGTGATTTCGCTTGTTATCTCGTTCATTCGTTCGTTCTTTCGTTATTTCTTTCGTTCGTTCGTTATTTCGTTCGTTCTTTCTTTCGTTCGTTCATTCGTTCGTTCGTTATTTCGTTCGCTCATTCGTTATGTCGTTTGTTCATTCACTATTTCGTTCGTTCGTTCATTCGTTCGTTATATCGTTCGTTCGTTTGTTTGTTCATTTGTTTTTCGTTCGTTCGTTATTTCATTCGTTTGTTCGTTATTTCATGCGTTTGTCCGTTTGTTCATTCGCTCCATATTTCATTCATTCATTCGTTCGTTCGTTCGTTCGATATTTCGTTCGTTCTTTCGTTCGTTTGTTATTTCTTTCTTTTGTTCGTTATTTCATTCTTTTGTCCGTTCGTTCGTTATTTCGTTCGATCGTTCTTTCGTTCCTTCGTTCGTTTGTTCGTTCGTTTTCCGTTCGTTATTTCGTTCGTTCATTCATTGTTTCGTTCGTTCATTCATTATTTCGTTCGTTCATTCGTACGTTATATCGTTCGTTATTTCGTTTGTTCGTTCGTTCATTCTTTCGCTATTTAGTTCGTTATTTCGCTCGTTATTTCGTTCATTCGTTCGTTCTTTCGTTATTTCCTTCGTTCGTTCGTTATTTCGTTCGTTCATTTGCTCAGTCATTCTTTCGTTTATTGTGTATTCCGTTCGTTCGTTATTTCGTTCCTTCGTTTGTTCGTTCGTTATTTCGTTCTTTCGTTATTTCGTTCGTTCGGTCGATTGTTATTTTGTTTGTTCGTTCCTTCTTTAGATCGTTCGTTATTTCGTTCGTTCGTTATTTCATTCGTTTGTCCGTTCGTTCATTCTCTCCTTATTTCAGTCATTCATTCGTTCGTTCGTTCAATCTTTCGTCTGTTCTATATTTCGTTCGGTTGTTCTTTCGTTCGTTTGTCATTTCGTTCGTTTGTTCGTTATTTCATTCGTTTGTCCGGTCGTTCGTTTGTTCGTTCGTTCGTCCGTTCGTTCATTATTTCGTTCGCCCATTCGTTATGTCGTTCGTTCGTCCGTTATTTCGTTCGTTCGTTCATTCATTATTTCGTTCGTTCGTTCATTCGTTCGTTATATCGTTCGTTCGTTCGTTTGTTCATTTGTTTTTCCTTTGTTCGTCATTTCATTCGTTTGTCCGTTCGTTCATTTGCTCCTTATTTCATTCATTCATTCGTTCGTTCGTTCATTCGATATTTCTTTCGTTCTTTCGTTCGTTTGTTATTTCGTTCGTTTGTTCGTTATTTCATTCATTTGTCCGTTCGTTCGTTATTTCGTTCGATCGTTCTTTCGTTCTTTCGTTCGTTCGTTCGTTCGTACGTTCGTTTTTCGTTCGATCGTTATTTCGTTCGTTCATTCATTGTTTCGTTCGTTCATTCATTATTTCGTTCGTTTATTCGTATGTTATATCGTTCGTTCTTTCGTTTGTTCATTTGTTTCTTCATTCTTTCGTTCGTTATTTCGTTTGTTCGTTCGTTATTTAGTTATTTCGATCGTTCTTTTGTTATTTCATTCGTTTTTCGTTCATTCTTTTGTCTTTCGTTCGTTATATCGCTCTTTTTCTCTTTCGTCCATTGTGTATTCCGTTCGTTCGTTATTTCGTTCCTTCGTTTGTTCGTTCGTTATTTCGTTCGTTCGTTATTTCATTCGTTCGTTATTTCGTTCCTTCGTTTGTCCGTTCGTTATTTCGTTCGTTCGTTATTTCATTCGTTCGTTATTTCGTTTGTTCGTTCGTTTTTTCTTTCGTTCGTTCGTTATTTCGTTTATTCGTTCATTCGTTCGTTCGTCCGTTCATTCTTTCGTTCGTACGTTCATTCAATGTAATTTCTTTCGTTCGTTCGCCCATACGTTCGCGCCTTCATTCGTTCGTTTGTTTTTTCGTTCGATCATTCGTTATTTCGTTCACACTCTTGTTCGTTCCTTATTTCATTCATTCGTTCGTTCGTTCGTTCAATCTTTCGTTCGTTCAATCTTTCCTGCGTTCAATCTTTCGTTCGATCGTTATTTCGTTCTTTCATTCGTTATTTAGTTTGTTCGTTCGCTGTATCGTTAGTTCGGTCGTTCATTCGTTCGTTATTTCGTTCGTTCCTTCATATTTTCGTTCGTTTTTTCGTTCGTTCGTCATTTCGTTCGTTCGTTGGTCATTTCATTCGTTCATCATTTCGTTCGTTCGTTGGTCATTTCGTTCGTTCGTTGGTCATTGCGTTCGTTCGTTGTTTCGTTATTTCGTGCGTTTGTTCGTTCGTTCGTTGTTTTGTTCGTTCATTATTTCGTTCGTTCGATCGTTCGTTATTTCGTTCGTTCGACCGGTCGTTATTTCGTTTGTTCGATATTTCGTTCGATTGTTCGTTCTTTCGTTCATTCTTTCATTAATTCATTATTTCGTTCGTTTATTCATTGGTTTGTTCGTTTATTCGTATGTTATATCGTTTATTCGTATGTTATATCGTTCGTTCTTTCGTTTGTTCATTTGTTTTTCATTCTTTCGTTCGTTATTTCGTTTGTTCGTTCGTTATTTAGTTATTTCGATCGTTCTTTCGTTATTTCATTCGTTCTTTCGTTCATTCTTTTGTCCTTCGTTCGTTATATCGTTCTTTTTCTCTTTCGGCCTTTCATTCGTTCGCTATTTAGTTCGTTATTTCGCTCGTTATTTCGTTCATTCGTTCGTTCTTTCGTTATTTCGTTCCTTCGTTTGTTCGTTCGTTATTTCGTTCGTTCGTTATTTCGTTCGTTCGTTATTTCATTCGTTCGTTATTTCGTATGTTCGTTCGTTTTTTCTTTCGTTCGTTCGTTATTTCGTTTATTTGTTCATTCGTTCGTTCGTTCATTCTTTCGTTCGTTCGTTCATTCATTGTAATTTCTTTCGTTCGTTCGCCCTTTCGTTCGCGCCTTCGTTCGTTCGTTTGTTTTTTCGTTCGATCATTCGTTATTTCGTTCACACTCTTGTTCGTTCCTTATTTCATTCATTCGTTCGTTCGTTCGTTCAATCTTTCGTTCGTTCAATCTTTCGTTCGTTCCTTATTTCTTTCGTTCGTTCGTTCCTTATTTCGTTCGTTCATTTTTTCGTTTGATCGATCGTTCATCCATAAATTCGTTCGTTCGTTTCTTCGTTAATTCGTTCCTTCGTTCTTTCGTTCATTCGTTATTTTGTTCGATGGTTATTTCGTTCGTTCCTTATTTCATTCATTCGTTCGTTCCTTATTTCATTCATTCGTTCGTTCGTTCGTTCAATATTTCGTTCGTTCCTTATTTCTATCGTTCGTTCGTTCATTCCTTATTTCGTTCGTTTATTATTTCGTTTGATCGATCGTTCATCCATAATTTCGTTCGTTCGTTTCTTCGTTAATTCGTTCCTTCGTTCTTTCGTTCATTCGTTATTTTGTTCGATGGTTATTTCGTTCGTTCGTTTTTTCGTTCGTTCGTCATTTCGTTCGTTCGTCATTTCGTTCGTTCGTTGGTCATTTCATTCGTTCATCATTTCGTTCGTTCGTTGGTCATTTCGTTCGTTCGTTGGTCATTGCGTTCATTCGTTGTTTCGTTATTTCGTGCGTTTGTTCGTTCGTTCGTTGTTTCGTTCGTTCATTATATCGTTCGTTCGATCGTTCGTTATTTCGATCGTTCGACCGGTCGTTATTACGTTTGTTCGTTCATTCGTTCGTTCGTTCATTCTTTCTTTCGTTCGCCATTTCGTTCGCGCCTTCGTTCGTTCGTTTGTTTTTTCGTTCGATCATTCGTTATTTCTATCACACTCTTGTTCATTCCTTATTTCATTCGTTCGTTCGTTCGTTCGTTTGTTCGTTTAATGTTTCGTTCGTTCCTTATTTTTTTCGTTCGTTTGTTCATTATTTCGTTTGATCGGTCGTTCATCCATAATTTCGTTTCTTCGTTAATTCGTTCCTTCGTTCTTTCGTTCATTCGTTATTTTGTTCGATCGTTATTTCGTTCGTTCGTTATTTCATTAGTTCTTTCGTTCGTTCGTTATTTCTTTCGTTCTTTCGTTCGTTCTTCTTTTTCGTTCGTTCGTTATTTCGTTCGTTCGCTCCTTATTTCGTTCATTCGTTCGTACGTTCGTTCGTTATTTCGTTCGTCCGGTCATTATCGTTCGTTCGATCATTCTTTCGTTCATTCGTTATTTCGTTCATTCGTTATTTTGTTCGATCGTTATTTCGTTCGTTCGCTATTTCATTCGTTCTTTCGTTCGTTCTTCTTTTTCGTTCTTTCGTTATTTCGTTCGTTTTTTCGTTCGTTCTTCTTTTTCGTTTGTTCGTTATTTCCCTCGTTATTTCGTCTTTCGTTCGTTCTTTCGTTATTTCATTCGTTCGTTATTTCGTTTGATCGTTCGTTTTTTCATTCGTTCGTTCGTTATTTCGTTTGTTCGTTCATTCGTTCGTTCGTTCATTCTTTCGTTCGTTCGCCATTTCGTTCGCGCCTTCGTTCGTTCGTTTGTTTTTTCGTTCGTTCTTTATATCGTTTGATCGATCGTTCATCCATAATTTCGTTTCTTCGTTAATTCGTTCCTTCGTTATTTCGTTCATTCGTTATTTTGTTCGATCGTTATTTCGTTCGTTCGTTATTTCATTCGTTCCTTCGTTCGTTCTTCTTTTTCGTTCGTTCGTTATTTCATTCGTTCTTTCGTTCGTTCTTCTTTTTCGTTCGTTCGCTCGTTATTTCGTTCATTCGTTCGTACGTTCGATTTATTATTTCGTTCGTCCGTTCATTATGTCGTTCGTTCGATCATTCTTTCGTTCATTCGTTATTTCGTTCATTCGTTCGTACGTTCGTTTGTTATTTCGTTCGTCCGGTCATTATGTCGTTCGTTCGATCATTCTTTCGTTCATTCGTTATTTCGTTCATTCGTTATTTTGTTCGATCGTTATTTCGTTCGTTCGTTATTTCATTCGTTCTTTCGTTCGTTCTTCTTTTTCGTTCGTTCGTTATTTCGTTCGACGCTCGTTATTTCGTTCATTCGTTCGTACGTTCGTTCGTTATTTCGTTCGTCCGGTCATTATGTCGTTCCTTCGATCATTCTTTCGTTCATTCGTTATTTCGTTCGTTCGTTCGTTCGTCGGTCATTTCGTTCGTTCGTTGGTCATTGCGTTCGTTCGTTGTTTCGTTATTTCGTGCGTTTGTTCGTTCGTTCGTTGTTTCGTTCGTTTATTATTTTGTTCGTTCGATCGTTCGTTATTTCATTCGTTCTTGATTTCATTCGTTCGTTCGTCCGTTATTTCGTTCGTTCATTCATTATTTCTTTCGTTCATTCATTATTTCGTTCGTTTGTTCATTCATTCGTTATATCGTTCGTTCGTTCGTTTGTTCATTTGTTTTTCGTTCGTTCGATCGGTCTTTCGTTCTTTCGTTCCTTTTTCGTTCGTTCGTTCATTCATTGTTTCGTTCGTTCATTCATTATTTCGTTCGTTCATTCGTTCGTTATATCGTTATTTCGTTTGTTCGTTCGTTATTTAGTTATTTCGATCGTTCTTTCGTTATTTCATTTGTTCGTTCGTTCATACTTTCGCTATTTAGTTCGTGATTTCGCTTGTTATCTCGTTCATTCGTTCGTTCTTTCGTTATTTCTTTCGTTCGTTCGTTATTTCGTTCGTGCTTTCTTTCGTTCGTTCATTCGTTCGTTCGTTATTTCGTTCGTTCGTTCGTTCGTCTGTTCGTTCATTATTTCGTTCGCTCATTCGTTATGTCGTTTGTTCATTCACTATTTCGTTCGTTCGTTCATTCGTTCGTTATATCGTTCGTTCGTTTGTTTGTTCATTTGTTTTTCGTTCGTTCGTTATTTCATTCGTTTGTTCGTTATTTCATGCGTTTGTCCGTTTGTTCATTCGCTCCATATTTCATTCATTCATTCGTTCGTTCGTTCGTTCGATATTTCGTTCGTTCTTTCGTTCGTTTGTTATTTCTTTCTTTTGTTCGTTATTTCATTCTTTTGTCCGTTCGTTCGTTATTTCGTTCGATCGTTCTTTCGTTCCTTCGTTCGTTTGTTCGTTCGTTTTCCGTTCGTTATTTCGTTCGTTCATTCATTGTTTCGTTTGTTCATTCATTATTTCGTTCGTTCATTCGTACGTTATATCGTTCGTTATTTCGTTTGTTCGTTCGTTCATTCTTTCGCTATTTAGTTCGTTATTTCGCTCGTTATTTCGTTCATTCGTTCGTCCTTTCGTTATTTCCTTCGTTCGTTCGTTATTTCGTTCGTTCATTTGCTCAGTCATTCTTTCGTTTATTGTGTATTCCGTTCGTTCGTTATTTCGTTCCTTCGTTTGTTCGTTCGTTATTTCGTTCTTTCGTTATTTCATTCGTTCGGTCGATTGTTATTTTGTTTGTTCGTTCCTTCTTTAGATCGTTCGTTATTTCGTTCGTTCGTTATTTCATTCGTTTGTCCGTTCGTTCATTCTCTCCTTATTTCAGTCATTCATTCGTTCGTTCGTTCAATCTTTCGTCTGTTCTATATTTCGTTCGGTTGTTCTTTCGTTCGTTTGTCATTTCGTTCGTTTGTTCGTTATTTCATTCGTTTGTCCGGTCGTTCGTTTGTTCGTTCGTTCGTCCGTTCGTTCATTATTTCGTTCGCCCATTCGTTATGTCGTTCGTTCGTCCGTTATTTCGTTCGTTCGTTCATTCATTATTTCGTTCGTTCGTTCATTCGTTCGTTATATCGTTCGTTCGTTCGTTTGTTCATTTGTTTTTCCTTTGTTCGTCATTTCATTCGTTTGTCCGTTCGTTCATTTGCTCCTTATTTCATTCATTCATTCGTTCGTTCGTTCATTCGATATTTCTTTCGTTCTTTCGTTCGTTTGTTATTTCGTTCGTTTGTTCGTTATTTCATTCATTTGTCCGTTCGTTCGTTATTTCGTTCGATCGTTCTTTCGTTCTTTCGTTCGTTCGTTCGTTCGTACGTTCGTTTTTCGTTCGATCGTTATTTCGTTCGTTCATTCATTGTTTCGTTCGTTCATTCATTATTTCGTTCGTTTATTCGTATGTTATATCGTTCGTTCTTTCGTTTGTTCATTTGTTTTTTCATTCTTTCGTTCGTTATTTCGTTTGTTCGTTCGTTATTTAGTTATTTCGATCGTTCTTTTGTTATTTCATTCGTTTTTCGTTCATTCTTTTGTCTTTCGTTCGTTATATCGTTCTTTTTCTCTTTCGTCCATTGTGTATTCCGTTCGTTCGTTATTTCGTTCCTTCGTTTGTTCGTTCGTTATTTCGTTCGTTCGTTATTTCATTCGTTCGTTATTTCGTTCCTTCGTTTGTCCGTTCGTTATTTCGTTCGTTCGTTATTTCATTCGTTCGTTATTTCGTTTGTTCGTTCGTTTTTTCTTTCGTTCGTTCGTTATTTCGTTTATTCGTTCATTCGTTCGTTCGTTCGTTCATTCTTTCGTTCGTACGTTCATTCAATGTAATTTCTTTCGTTCGTTCGCCCATACGTTCGCGCCTTCATTCGTTCGTTTGTTTTTTCGTTCGATCATTCGTTATTTCGTTCACACTCTTGTTCGTTCCTTATTTCATTCATTTGTTCGTTCGTTCGTTCAATCTTTCGTTCGTTCAATCTTTCGTGCGTTCAATCTTTCGTTCGTTCGTTATTTCGTTCTTTCATTCGTTATTTAGTTTGTTCGTTCGCTGTATCGTTAGTTCGGTCGTTCATTCGTTCGTTATTTCGTTCGTTCCTTCATATTTTCGTTCGTTTTTTCGTTCGTTCGTCATTTCGTTCGTTCGTTGGTCATTTCATTCGTTCATCATTTCGTTCGTTCGTTGGTCATTTCGTTCGTTCGTTGGTCATTGCGTTCGTTCGTTGTTTCGTTATTTCGTGCGTTTGTTCGTTCGTTCGTTGTTTTGTTCGTTCATTATTTCGTTCGTTCGATCGTTCGTTATTTCGTTCGTTCGACCGGTCGTTATTTCGTTTGTTCGATATTTCGTTCGATTGTTCGTTCTTTCGTTCATTCTTTCATTAATTCATTATTTCGTTCGTTTATTCATTGGTTTGTTCGTTTATTCGTATGTTATATCGTTCGTTCTTTCGTTTGTTCATTTGTTTTTCATTCTTTCGTTCGTTATTTCGTTTGTTCGTTCGTTATTTAGTTATTTCGATCGTTATTTCGTTATTTCATTCGTTCTTTCGTTCATTCTTTTGTCCTTCGTTCGTTATATCGTTCTTTTTCTCTTTCGGCCTTTCATTCGTTCGCTATTTAGTTCGTTATTTCGCTCGTTATTTCGTTCATTCGTTCGTTCTTTCGTTATTTCGTTCCTTCGTTTGTTCGTTCGTTCGTTATTTCATTCGTTCGTTATTTCGTATGTTCGTTCGTTTTTTCTTTCGTTCGTTCGTTTTTTCTTTCGTTCGTTCGTTATTTCGTTTATTTGTTCATTCGTTCGTTCGTTCATTCTTTCGTTCGTTCGTTCATTCATTGTAATTTCTTTCGTTCGTTCGCCCTTTCGTTCGCGCCTTCGTTCGTTCGTTTGTTTTTTCGTTCGATCATTCGTTATTTCGTTCACACTCTTGTTCGTTCCTTATTTCATTCATTCGTTCGTTCGTTCGTTCAATCTTTCGTTCGTTCAATCTTTCGTTCGTTCCTTATTTCTTTCGTTCGTTCGTTCCTTATTTCGTTCGTTCATTTTTTCGTTTGATCGATCGTTCATCCATAAATTCGTTCGTTCGTTTCTTCGTTAATTCGTTCCTTCGTTCTTTCGTTCATTCGTTATTTTGTTCGATGGTTATTTCGTTCGTTCCTTATTTCATTCATTCGTTCGTTCCTTATTTCATTCATTCGTTCGTTCGTTCGTTCAATATTTCGTTCGTTCCTTATTTCTATCGTTCGTTCGTTCATTCCTTATTTCGTTCGTTTATTATTTCGTTTGATCGATCGTTTATCCATAATTTCGTTCGTTCGTTTCTTCGTTAATTCGTTCCTTCGTTCTTTCGTTCATTCGTTATTTTGTTCGATGGTTATTTCGTTCGTTCGTTTTTTCGTTCGTTCGTCATTTCGTTCGTTCGTCATTTCGTTCGTTCGTTGGTCATTTCATTCGTTCATCATTTCGTTCGTTCGTTGGTCATTTCGTTCGTTCGTTGGTCATTGCGTTCGTTCGTTGTTTCGTTATTTCGTGCGTTTGTTCGTTCGTTCGTTGTTTCGTTCGTTCATTATATCGTTCGTTCGATCGTTCGTTATTTCGATCGTTCGACCGGTCGTTATTTCGTTTGTTCGTTCATTCGTTCGTTCGTTCATTCTTTCTTTCGTTCGCCATTTCGTTCGCGCCTTCGTTCGTTCGTTTGTTTTTTCGTTCGATCATTCGTTATTTCTATCACACTCTTGTTCATTCCTTATTTCATTCGTTCGTTCGTTCGTTCGTTTGTTCGTTTAATGTTTCGTTCGTTCCTTATTTTTTTCGTTCGTTTGTTCATTATTTCGTTTGATCGGTCGTTCATCCATAATTTCGTTTCTTCGTTAATTCGTTCCTTCGTTCTTTCGTTCATTCGTTATTTTGTTCGATCGTTATTTCGTTCGTTCGTTATTTCATTAGTTCTTTCGTTCGTTCGTTATTTCTTTCGTTCTTTCGTTCGTTCTTCTTTTTCGTTCGTTCGTTATTTCGTTCGTTCGCTCCTTATTTCGTTCATTCGTTCGTACGTTCGTTCGTTATTTCGTTCGTCCGGTCATTATCGTTCGTTCGATCATTCTTTCGTTCATTCGTTATTTCGTTCATTCGTTATTTTGTTCGATCGTTATTTCGTTCGTTCGCTATTTCATTCGTTCTTTCGTTCGTTCTTCTTTTTCGTTCTTTCGTTATTTCGTTCGTTTTTTCGTTCGTTCTTCTTTTTCGTTTGTTCGTTATTTCCCTCGTTATTTCGTCTTTCGTTCGTTCTTTCGTTATTTCATTCGTTCGTTATTTCGTTTGATCGTTCGTTTTTTCATTCGTTCGTTCGTTATTTCGTTTGTTCGTTCATTCGTTCGTTCGTTCATTCTTTCGTTCGTTCGCCATTTCGTTCGCGCCTTCGTTCGTTCGTTTGTTTTTTCGTTCGTTCTTTATATCGTTTGATCGATCGTTCATCCATAATTTCGTTTCTTCGTTAATTCGTTCCTTCGTTATTTCGTTCATTCGTTATTTTGTTCGATCGTTATTTCGTTCGTTCGTTATTTCATTCGTTCCTTCGTTCGTTCTTCTTTTTCGTTCGTTCGTTATTTCATTCGTTCTTTCGTTCGTTCTTCTTTTTCGTTCGTTCGCTCGTTATTTCGTTCATTCGTTCGTACGTTCGATTTATTATTTCGTTCGTCCGTTCATTATGTCGTTCGTTCGATCATTCTTTCGTTCATTCGTTATTTCGTTCATTCGTTCGTACGTTCGTTTGTTATTTCGTTCGTCCGGTCATTATGTCGTTCGTTCGATCATTCTTTCGTTCATTCGTTATTTCGTTCATTCGTTATTTTGTTCGATCGTTATTTCGTTCGTTCGTTATTTCATTCGTTCTTTCGTTCGTTCTTCTTTTTCGTTCGTTCGTTATTTCGTTCGACGCTCGTTATTTCGTTCATTCGTTCGTACGTTCGTTCGTTATTTCGTTCGTCCGGTCATTATGTCGTTCCTTCGATCATTCTTTCGTTCATTCGTTATTTCGTTCGTTCGTTCGTTCGTCGGTCATTTCGTTCGTTCGTTGGTCATTGCGTTCGTTCGTTGTTTCGTTATTTCGTGCGTTTGTTCGTTCGTTCGTTGTTTCGTTCGTTTATTATTTTGTTCGTTCGATCGTTCGTTATTTCATTCGTTCTTGATTTCATTCGTTCGTTCGTCCGTTATTTCGTTCGTTCATTCATTATTTCTTTCGTTCATTCATTATTTCGTTCGTTTGTTCATTCATTCGTTATATCGTTCGTTCGTTCGTTTGTTCATTTGTTTTTCGTTCGTTCGATCGGTCTTTCGTTCTTTCGTTCCTTTTTCGTTCGTTCGTTCATTCATTGTTTCGTTCGTTCATTCATTATTTCGTTCGTTCATTCGTTCGTTATATCGTTATTTCGTTTGTTCGTTCGTTATTTAGTTATTTCGATCGTTCTTTCGTTATTTCATTTGTTCGTTCGTTCATACTTTCGCTATTTAGTTCGTGATTTCGCTTGTTATCTCGTTCATTCGTTCGTTCTTTCGTTATTTCTTTCGTTCGTTCGTTATTTCGTTCGTTCTTTCTTTCGTTCGTTCATTCGTTCGTTCGTTATTTCGTTCGTTCGTTCGTTCGTCCGTTCGTTCATTATTTCGTTCGCTCATTCGTTATGTCGTTTGTTCATTCACTATTTCGTTCGTTCGTTCATTCGTTCGTTATATCGTTCGTTCGTTTGTTTGTTCATTTGTTTTTCGTTCGTTCGTTATTTCATTCGTTTGTTCGTTATTTCATGCGTTTGTCCGTTTGTTCATTCGCTCCATATTTCATTCATTCATTCGTTCGTTCGTTCGTTCGATATTTCGTTCGTTCTTTCGTTCGTTTGTTATTTCTTTCTTTTGTTCGTTATTTCATTCTTTTGTCCGTTCGTTCGTTATTTCGTTCGATCGTTCTTTCGTTCCTTCGTTCGTTTGTTCGTTCGTTTTCCGTTCGTTATTTCGTTCGTTCATTCATTGTTTCGTTCGTTCATTCATTATTTCGTTCGTTCATTCGTACGTTATATCGTTCGTTATTTCGTTTGTTCGTTCGTTCATTCTTTCGCTATTTAGTTCGTTATTTCGCTCGTTATTTCGTTCATTCGTTCGTTCTTTCGTTATTTCCTTCGTTCGTTCGTTATTTCGTTCGTTCATTTGCTCAGTCATTCTTTCGTTTATTGTGTATTCCGTTCGTTCGTTATTTCGTTCCTTCGTTTGTTCGTTCGTTATTTCGTTCTTTCGTTATTTCGTTCGTTCGGTCGATTGTTATTTTGTTTGTTCGTTCCTTCTTTAGATCGTTCGTTATTTCGTTCGTTCGTTATTTCATTCGTTTGTCCGTTCGTTCATTCTCTCCTTATTTCAGTCATTCATTCGTTCGTTCGTTCAATCTTTCGTCTGTTCTATATTTCGTTCGGTTGTTCTTTCGTTCGTTTGTTCGTTATTTCATTCGTTTGTCCGGTCGTTCGTTTGTTCGTTCGTTCGTCCGTTCGTTCATTATTTCGTTCGCCCATTCGTTATGTCGTTCGTTCGTCCGTTATTTCGTTCGTTCGTTCATTCATTATTTCGTTCGTTCATTCGTTATGTCGTTCATTCGTTCGTTATATCGTTCGTTCGTTCGTTTGTTCATTTGTTTTTCCTTTGTTCGTCATTTCATTCGTTTGTCCGTTCGTTCATTTGCTCCTTATTTCATTCATTCATTCGTTCGTTCGTTCATTCGATATTTCTTTCGTTCTTTCGTTCGTTTGTTATTTCGTTCGTTTGTTCGTTATTTCATTCATTTGTCCGTTCGTTCGTTATTTCGTTCGATCGTTCTTTCGTTCTTTCGTTCGTTCGTTCGTTCGTACGTTCGTTTTTCGTTCGATCGTTATTTCGTTCGTTCATTCATTGTTTCGTTCGTTCATTCATTATTTCGTTCGTTTATTCGTATGTTATATCGTTCGTTCTTTCGTTTGTTCATTTGTTTTTTCATTCTTTCGTTCGTTATTTCGTTTGTTCGTTCGTTATTTAGTTATTTCGATCGTTCTTTTGTTATTTCATTCGTTTTTCGTTCATTCTTTTGTCTTTCGTTCGTTATAACGTTCTTTTTCTCTTTCGTCCATTGTGTATTCCGTTCGTTCGTTATTTCGTTCCTTCGTTTGTTCGTTCGTTATTTCGTTCGTTCGTTATTTCATTCGTTCGTTATTTCGTTCCTTCGTTTGTCCGTTCGTTATTTCGTTCGTTCGTTATTTCATTCGTTCGTCATTTCGTTTGTTCGTTCGTTTTTTCTTTCGTTCGTTCGTTATTTCGTTTATTCGTTCATTCGTTCGTTCGTTCGTTCATTCTTTCGTTCGTACGTTCATTCAATGTAATTTCTTTCGTTCGTTCGCCCATACGTTCGCGCCTTCATTCGTTCGTTTGTTTTTTCGTTCGATCATTCGTTATTTCGTTCACACTCTTGTTCGTTCCTTATTTCATTCATTCGTTCGTTCGTTCGTTCAA